>NW_012102277.1:4440823-4445056 GCF_000951045.1 Mandrillus leucophaeus
CTTTCTTTAAATTTTGGTAGCACTCATCTGTGAAATCCGCTGTGCCTGTTCTTGGGTTTTGTGTTTTGGGATTTTGCGGGGAGGGGTTTCCTTGAGTCAGTTGTGATCAATCTGTTTTCTAGACATTTCATTTACATTTTCAAAATTGTTGGCTTAAAGCTATTGGTAATACTTTTTTTGCTTCCTTGAAAGTCGTATTTTTTGTTTTTGTTGTTGTATCCTGTTTTCATTCATAATAATTCTTATTTGAACCTTCTCTCCTTTCTTGATCTCACCAGAGGTGTGTTTGTTAGCTTTTCAAATAACAAATTTTTGACTTTATTGAACTTTATGTAGTATTATTTTCTATTTTATTAATATTTATATCATATTTTTACATCTTTCTATTTTCTCTGTTTTACATCTTTTTTCTAAACTTGTAAGCTGGACACTTAGTTCAATAATTTTGAGACTTCTTTTTTAATAAGTATTTTTGTACAAACAAATCTGTGAGGTGATGAAGATACTCCCACTACACAGAAAAGGCTGGTTTTGCTCACATTATATCTAAATACGCTTTTAGCTTTGCATGTGTCTGTTCATTCAAAAAGCATTTACTAAGAGCCTATTGTTTTCCCAGTTCTAGGTTTTGCAAGTAAAGAAGGGAGACATAATCTAAAAATTCCATGACTCTGTATTCTTTTCTTGTTTCAGAATAAAAACTCTGTTATTTTGTTATTTCATTGAGGTATAATAAACATGCAATAAAATGTGTAAGTCTTAAGCGCTTGAATTGGGTTTTGAGAATTTATAGACCCAAAATAAGTTGTAGAACATTTCTTTCCCCGTGGAAATCTCCCTTCTGCTCCTTTCCAGTTGTCCCACCTCTCCCTGAACGTGATATGCTTTCTATCATCACAGATCAGTTTTGCTGGTATTTAAATTTTGTGCATATAGAACCAGACAGTATCTACTCATTTACGTAGTTTTAACACCATGCTTTGGACCAAAGCATTCAGTTGTCGCATCTATCTTTTTTTTTTTTATTGTCTACTATCATTACATTCTATAGATATATGATGATTCATTTATCCTTTCTCCTATTGATAGATATTTGGTTTATTTCCAGTTCTTAGTAATTTCGATGAGGTTGCTACAAACTTCCTTCACAAGTATTTTGATTGACATACATTTTTATTTATTTGTGTAAATATTTAGAAGTTAAATTGCTAGGTCGTAGGGTAGAAATTTGTTTAGATTTTAAACCATGATTGTCAGAATATAATCTGTGGATCTCTGGGGATCTTAAGAATATTGTTAGGGGTTCTCAAGGTCAAAATTATTTTTGTGATAATACTAACATGGTATTTTAGTTTTTGCTGAGTTGACATTTACTGCAATGATATAAAAATAATGTTGGATTAAAAAATGAGGCTGAGCGTGGTGGCTCACACCTGAAATCCCAGCACTTTGGAAGGCTGAGCCAGGAGGATCACTTGAGCTCAGGAGTTCAAGACCAACCTGGGCAATATAATGAGACCCCCATCTCCACAAATAGTTTAAAAATTAGCCAGGTGTGGTGGCATGTTCCTATGGTCCTAGCTACTCAGGAGGCTGAGGTGGGAGGATTGCTTAAGCTCAGAAGGTCAAGGCTGCAGTGAGCCCAAACCACTATACTCTAGCCTGAATCCAGTCTTAAAAAAAAAAGAGAGACTTTACTAATAGTGATGGTATTACAGTATTATTTGCTACCACACACCCTCTGTATGCCAGTTTCAATTAAGAATGTGCTTGGGTCAGGTGCAGTGGCTCATGCCTGTAATCCCAGCACTTTGGGAGGCTGAGGCAGGTGGGTCACTGGAGGTCAGGAGTTTGAGACCAGTCTGGCCAACATGGTGAAACCCTGTCTCTACTAAAAATACAAAAATTAGTCAGGTGTGGTAGTGCACACCTGTAATCCCAGCTACTTCAGAGGCTGAGGCAGGAGAATCCCTTGAACCCAGGAGGTGGAGGTTGCAGTGAGCCGAGATCATGCCACTGCACTCCAGCCTGAGAGACAGAACGAGAGTCTGCCTCAAACAAACAGACAAACAAACAAAAGAATGCCCTTGATGAATCAGTAATATGTTATTAATTTTATTAAATTTAAACTCTTAAGTATTCATCTTTTCAATACTATGTATGGTGAAATGGGAAGGATTATTTGAGTTACAAGCTGAACCACCTACTTTTTTTCATGGAGTACAACTTTTTATTGACAACCTGTTGTTTAGTCTTACATATTTGTCAGGTATGTTCTTGTATATGAACAAAGTAAGCTTGTCACTTACAGGAAAATAATGTGTTTGTTGTCCGTGACAAAATTTGAGCTTTCAAACAAAAATTAGAATTTTAAGCTATATGTATTGGCGACCGAGAGATTAACAGCTTTTTAGCACTCGTACTCTTTCCTGATGAGATTGCTGGTGATATTAACAAATGCAATATCAAAAGATTGCATTATGAAATGAGCCAGTATTTGGAAGACCCATATAACTCAGAGAACCAGTATTCTCTAAATGATCACTGCCTGGTGTTACAAAATCATATATGGGGTAAAAATGAATTAAAAGTAAAAGGAGGACCAGTGAACTTTAATGTAATTGAATAAATAAAAGTTCATTGATATGATTTGATTCCACATTGCAGCCAACTTTTAAGAATCTACTGCTAATTGGGTGTTGGCTTATTATCAAACAAAAGTAGCCACAATTGTCTAAAAAGTGGCTATTAAAATAGCGCTTTCTTTCCTAACTACCTTTCTCTGTGTGGTCACATCTTCTTCATATACTTCAACACACAAAAACAGGAGAGTGAACACAGAGAAAGATACAAAAATCTAGCTGTCTTCTATTAAACCAGATTTTAAGGAGATTTGTAAAAATGCAAAATGGTTTCACTCATCAATTCTTTCTGTTTTGTCAAATATTGTAATTTCTCATTAAAATGTTACTTTTGTTGTTGTTTTAAAAATGAATTTATAAGGGAATATTTAAAATTTTTCTCAGTTTTAATTTCTAATATGGTACATATGGTAGATAATTACCATATAAACAAAATATCTTTGGGCTCCCTAAGAGAGTAAAGGGATTCTAACTAAAACTCTTTACTCTCTTAAGAGAAAAATTAAGAGAGTAATTAAGAGAGTAAAGGGGTTCTGACTAAAATTCTTTACTCTCTTAGTTATTAAGTGAGAAACACTTATAAGAAACTAGCAACCAAGTCTTCAGAGTGATTTTACAATATTACACTCACAAGTAATGTATGGATTTGAGTTTCCCGATGTCTTCTCAAACATTGGCTGTTTTTTTTTTTATTTTTTTATTTTAACCATCCTTGAGGGTGTGAATTTATACCTCATTGCAGTTTCCATTTGCTTCATTCTGTTTGTTAATGATATGGAGCATCTTTCCATGCCTCGTGGCCATTCCTATATCTTTGGTGATTTGTGTGCTCAAGTTTGTGCCTCTCATTTTATTGGGACATTTATCTTTTTATTATTTTGTAGAGTTTTATGTAATCTGTACACAAGTCTTCCATTAGATATTAGCTATAAATATGTATTTTTTCTACTCTATAGTTTTTCTACTCATTTTCTTAATGGTGTCTTTTACTGAGCATTTAAAAAAATTTAATTAAGTCTAATTAATCTTCTTTTTTCCTTTATGGTTTCTATGTTTGCCTAAGTGCTGCAAATATATTCTTGTTCATTTTTTTTTTTTACAGCTTTATGGTTTGGGTTTTATGTTTAGGTTTGTGATCCATATCAAATTAACTTTTGTTTCTAGAGTAAGAAAGGGATCTAGGTTTATCTTTTAGTATCTGTTATGGTTTGAACATGTCCCCCACATTTCTTGTATTGGTAACATAATCCTCAAATTCGTATGTTCATTGGTGGTGGGGCCCTTGGGAGGTAAGTAGGATTAGATAAGGTCGTCACGGTGGGGCCCCCATGATATGACTCATGGCTTTATAAGAAGAGGAAAAAAGACCTGAGCTGACAGGCATGCTCTTGCCCTCTCACCATGGGATGCCCTTTGTCATGTTATGAGGTTGCAAAAGGGCACTCACCAGATGCCAGTGCCATGCTGTTGGGCTTTCTATCTTCCATAGCTGTAAGAAATATATTTTTTAAATATAATTCACTTCATTTCTGTATAGTCTCAGATGTTCTATTATAGCAACAGACAATGAATTAAGATAATTTAGTTCATT
>NW_012102277.1:4445106-4449433 GCF_000951045.1 Mandrillus leucophaeus
AAATTCTTTACTCTCTTAGTTATTAAGTGAGAAACACTTATAAGAAACTAGCAACCAAGTCTTCAGAGTGATTTTACAATATTACACTCACAAGTAATGTATGGATTTGAGTTTCCCGATGTCTTCTCAAACATTGGCTGTTTATTTTTTTATTTTTTTATTTTAACCATCCTTGAGGGTGTGAATTTATACCTCATTGCAGTTTCCATTTGCTTCATTCTGTTTGTTAATGATATGGAGCATCTTTCCATGCCTCGTGGCCATTCCTATATCTTTGGTGATTTGTGTGCTCAAGTTTGTGCCTCTCATTTTATTGGGACATTTATCTTTTTATTATTTTGTAGAGTTTTATGTAATCTGTACACAAGTCTTCCATTAGATATTAGCTATAAATATGTATTTTTTCTACTCTATAGTTTTTCTACTCATTTTCTTAATGGTGTCTTTTACTGAGCATTTAAAAAAATTTAATTAAGTCTAATTAATCTTCTTTTTTCCTTTATGGTTTCTATGTTTGCCTAAGTGCTGCAAATATATTCTTGTTCATTTTTTTTTTTTACAGCTTTATGGTTTGGGTTTTATGTTTAGGTTTGTGATCCATATCAAATTAACTTTTGTTTCTAGAGTAAGAAAGGGATCTAGGTTTATCTTTTAGTATCTGTTATGGTTTGAACATGTCCCCCACATTTCTTGTATTGGTAACATAATCCTCAAATTCGTATGTTCATTGGTGGTGGGGCCCTTGGGAGGTAAGTAGGATTAGATAAGGTCGTCACGGTGGGGCCCCCATGATATGACTCATGGCTTTATAAGAAGAGGAAAAAAGACCTGAGCTGACAGGCATGCTCTTGCCCTCTCACCATGGGATGCCCTTTGTCATGTTATGAGGTTGCAAAAGGGCACTCACCAGATGCCAGTGCCATGCTGTTGGGCTTTCTATCTTCCATAGCTGTAAGAAATATATTTTTTAAATATAATTCACTTCATTTCTGTATAGTCTCAGATGTTCTATTATAGCAACAGACAATGAATTAAGATAATTTAGTTCATTTGCTGTAGCAATAGAAAAAACACTGCTCACTGAATTCTATTTCTATTGGTTACCTGTATTCTCCATGTTTCTGTGCATCTGTTTTATATGAATATCATGTGGTCTTGATTATTGTAGCCTTATAGAAAGCCTTTAAATAAAATAGCATATGTCCTCTAAAGTTATACCTTTCTTTAAAAAGACTAGCCATTCAGTATTCTTTGCATTTCCAAATTAATTTTAGAATAGTCTTATCTAGTTCTTAAGTAGCCTTTAGAAATTTTGATAGACATTGCACCAAATCTATGTATCAATTTAAGGAGAATGGACATCTTAACAATATTGAGTCATTCATATTGAACATTTAGATATCAATTTTTAGGTCTTACTAATTTTACTCAGCAATATTTTATAATTTTCAGAATAAACTTCTCATATATATTTATTCCAAGATATTTGTTTTTGATGCTATTGTAAATGGTATTGTAAGTTGATTTTTCTGAATAACCATCGTTAGTAAATATTGCTATTATAATGTGTGATATTTTAAATTTGCTTATTAGCTCAAGTAGGTTGTGTATCCTTTTGGATAAGTATATAATCATGTCACTAATAAATTAAAAGGTTTTACTTTCTAAATTGCATGTGTTTTATTTCTTGTTCTTGCTTTATTGAGCTCTCTGGGAGCTCCAGTAAAATTTTGAATAGAAGCACTGAGAATAAATATTGTTTTCTCTTTTCCTGAATTTTAAAAGAGTATTTGGTTTTCACCATTAAATAGATTTTAAATTTGCATTTATTTTAAATGTATTTTATCAAGAGGAAATTATTTCTATTTCTAGTTTGCTGAGAGTTTTGTCATGAAGGATGTTAAATATTATGCCTTTCAAAGCCTCTATGTAGATGGTTATGCTATTTTTCATTATATTAATGTCATGTATTCTGTTGATTGATTTTCTAATGTCATATTCCTCTTGCATTTCTAAGATACATCAATTGATAATGATGTTTTATCTAAATTATATGTTACTAGTTTACCTTTACAAATACTTTGTGAGGGTTTTGTGTCTATGTTCACAAGTTGTGGTGTCTTTTCTTTTATCTTTTGTAGTTGTATTATCAACAAGGTTATACTGGTTTTATAAAATGAACAGGAATTGGCCTTTTCAATGTTTTCTGAGTTTCTATAGTATTAAGATTGTGGATTTAAAAATATTTTTTATTTAATCCTGATTGTATTTGCCTTTTGAGCATAGGATACCCTATTTTTAAGTACATACCTATTTAGGTGTATGTTTTCCTGGTTAATTGGTTGTTTTATTATTATTTCTATTAATATAGACACACACCACATAAGGATGTTGTAGTCAATGATATACCACATATACTATGGTGGCCCATAAGATTATAACAGAGGTGAAAAATTCCTGTTGTCTAGTGACATCATAGCCATCATAATGTCAGTGCATTGTGTGATTCACATGCTGTGAGGATGCTGGTATGAGCAAACCTGCACTGCCGTTGTTTACAAGTATGTTGCTGGCTTATGCATTCACTATACTATATACTTTTTCATTATTTTAGAGTGTACTCCTTCTATTTATATATAAAAAAGTGAACTGTAAAACAGCCTCAGGCATGTCCTTCAGGAGGTATTACAAAGGAAGGCATTGTTATCCTAGGAGATTGCAACTCCAAGCATGTTTTGCCCCTGAAAGACCTGCCAGTGAGATAAGATGTGGAGGTCGAAGAAAGACAGTGATGTTGATGATCCTGACCCTGTGTAACCCCTAGGCTAATGTGTGTGTTTTGTCTTAGTTTTTAACAAAAGAATTTAAAAGTAAAAATTAAAAATTAAAAACAAAGCTTACAGAGTAAAAATATAAAGCATAAAATATTTGTGGTATACAACTGTACTATGTGTTTGTGCTTCAAACTAAGTGTTATTAAGGAGTCAAAAAGTTAAAAATTTATAAGTTTGTAAATTAAAAATCGACAGTAAGCTAAGTTTAATGTGTTACTGAAGAAAAGATATTTGTAATAAATGTGGCATAGCCTAAGTGTCCAGTATTGATAAAGTCTATGGTAATATAGAGTAGTGTCCTAGGCCTTCATCTCTACTCTCCCCTCACTCACTGACTCACTCAGAGCAACTTCCAGTCTTGCAAGCTCCATTCATGGGAAGTGCCCTGTACAGCTGTACCATTTAAAAAGCTCCTTTACACTATATTTTTACCATATACTTTCTATGATTAGGTATGTTTAGATACATAAATACTTATCATTGTATTACGGTTGCCTATAATATTTGGTACAATAACATGCTGTACAAGTTTGTAACCTAGGAGCAGCAGGTTATACCATGTAGCCTAGGTGTGTATTAGGCTCTGTCATCTAAATTTGTATAGGTGCACTCTGTGATGTTCACACAATGACAAAACTACCTAACGATTTAATGATACTAAGTATTTAAAACTGTGAATCATTAGGTAAATTTTTAATTTTTTTTATTTCCATAGGTTTTTGGGGGAACAGGTGGTGTTTGGCTACATGAGTAAGTTCTTTAGTGGTGATTTGTTAGATTTTGGTGCCCTCATCACCTAGGCAGTATACACTATACCCAATTTGTAGTCTTTTATCCCTCACCCTCCTCATTTCCTTTTCCCCAAGTCTCCAAAGTCCACTGTATCATTCTTATGCCTTTGCATCCTCATAGCTTAGCTCCCACTTATGAGTGAGAACATACAGTGTTTGGTTTGCCAATCCTGAGTTACTTCA
Source organism: Mandrillus leucophaeus (assembly GCF_000951045.1). Taxonomy (NCBI): domain Eukaryota; kingdom Metazoa; phylum Chordata; class Mammalia; order Primates; family Cercopithecidae; genus Mandrillus; species Mandrillus leucophaeus. Next base: position 4,448,915 of record NW_012102277.1, read on the forward strand.
CTTAGAATAATGGTCTCCAATTCCCTGCAAATTGCTATGAATGCCGTTATTTTGTTTCTTTTTATGGCTGAATAGTATTCCATGGGTTGTGTGTGTGTGTGTGTGTGTATACACTGTGTGTATAGTTTCTGTATAGTGCTTCTTTATATAGTGCTTTCTGTATAGTGCTAGTTACTATAGTGCTATAGTAACTGTATAGTGCTTCAGTTTCTTTATCTACTCATTGGTTTATGGCCATTTCTGCTGTTTCCATATTTTTGCAATTGCAAATTGTGCTGCTATAAACATGCGTGTGCAAGTACCTTTTTAAATCTTTTTTGTGTAATGATGTATTTTCCTCTAGGTAGATACCCAGTAGTGGGATTGCTGGATCAAATGGTAGTTCTACTTTCAATTCTTTAAGGAATCTCCATACTGTTTTCTACAGTGGTTGCACTACTTTACCTTCCCATCAGCAGTGTAAAAGTGTTCCCTTTTCACCAAATCCCTTCCAACATCTATTATGTTTGAACTATGGCC
>NW_012102277.1:4449483-4455746 GCF_000951045.1 Mandrillus leucophaeus
ATGTGTTTGTGCTTCAAACTAAGTGTTATTAAGGAGTCAAAAAGTTAAAAATTTATAAGTTTGTAAATTAAAAATCGACAGTAAGCTAAGTTTAATGTGTTACTGAAGAAAAGATATTTGTAATAAATGTGGCATAGTCTAAGTGTCCAGTATTGATAAAGTCTATGGTAATATAGAGTAGTGTCCTAGGCCTTCATCTTTACTCTCCCCTCACTCACTGACTCACTCAGAGCAACTTCCAGTCTTGCAAGCTCCATTCATGGGAAGTGCCCTGTACAGCTGTACCATTTAAAAAGCTCCTTTACACTATATTTTTACCATATACTTTCTATGATTAGGTATGTTTAGATACATAAATACTTATCATTGTATTACGGTTGCCTATAATATTTGGTACAATAACATGCTGTACAAGTTTGTAACCTAGGAGCAGCAGGTTATACCATGTAGCCTAGGTGTGTATTAGGCTCTGTCATCTAAATTTGTATAGGTGCACTCTGTGATGTTCACACAATGACAAAACTACCTAACGATTTAATGATACTAAGTATTTAAAACTGTGAATCATTAGGTAAATTTTTAATTTTTTTTATTTCCATAGGTTTTTGGGGGAACAGGTGGTGTTTGGCTACATGAGTAAGTTCTTTAGTGGTGATTTGTTAGATTTTGGTGCCCTCATCACCTAGGCAGTATACACTATACCCAATTTGTAGTCTTTTATCCCTCACCCTCCTCATTTCCTTTTCCCCAAGTCTCCAAAGTCCACTGTATCATTCTTATGCCTTTGCATCCTCATAGCTTAGCTCCCACTTATGAGTGAGAACATACAGTGTTTGGTTTGCCAATCCTGAGTTACTTCACTTAGAATAATGGTCTCCAATTCCCTGCAAATTGCTATGAATGCCGTTATTTTGTTTCTTTTTATGGCTGAATAGTATTCCATGGGTTGTGTGTGTGTGTGTGTGTGTATACACTGTGTGTATAGTTTCTGTATAGTGCTTCTTTATATAGTGCTTTCTGTATAGTGCTAGTTACTATAGTGCTATAGTAACTGTATAGTGCTTCAGTTTCTTTATCTACTCATTGGTTTATGGCCATTTCTGCTGTTTCCATATTTTTGCAATTGCAAATTGTGCTGCTATAAACATGCGTGTGCAAGTACCTTTTTAAATCTTTTTTGTGTAATGATGTATTTTCCTCTAGGTAGATACCCAGTAGTGGGATTGCTGGATCAAATGGTAGTTCTACTTTCAATTCTTTAAGGAATCTCCATACTGTTTTCTACAGTGGTTGCACTACTTTACCTTCCCATCAGCAGTGTAAAAGTGTTCCCTTTTCACCAAATCCCTTCCAACATCTATTATGTTTGAACTATGGCCGTTCTTGTGGTTTTGATTTGCATTTTTCTGATCATTAGTGATACTGAGCATTTTTTCATGTTTGTTGGCCATTTGTATACCTTCTTTTGAGAATTGTCTATTCATGTCCTTAGCTCATTTGTTGATGAAGTTGTTTTTTTCTTGCTAACTTGTTTGAGTTCCTTATAAATCTGAATATTTTTGTCTGTTGTCGAATGTATAGGTTGTGAAGATTTTCCTCCACTCTGTGGGTTGTCTCTTTACTTTGCTGATTGTTTCTTTTGCTGTGCAGAAACTTTTTAGTTTAATTAAGTTCCTATTTAACATGGTTTATGTTGCATTTGCTTTTGGGTTTTTGGTAATGAAGTCTTTGCCTAAGCTGATGTCTAGAAGGCTTTTTCTCATGTTATCTTCTAGAATTTTTGTGGTTTCAGGTCTTAGGTTTAAGTGTTTGATCCATCTTGAGTTGATTTTTGTATAAGATGAGAGATGAAGATCCAGTTTCATTCTTCTACTTTTGGCTTGTCAATTATCCCAGCACCATTTGTTGGATAGGGTGTCCTTTCTCCACTTTATGTTTTTGTTTGCTTTGTCAAAGATCAGTTAGCTATAAGTATTTGGGTTTATTTCTGGGTTCTCTATTCTGTTGCATTGTTCTATGTGCCTATTTTTAGGTTCAAATTTTAAGATATGTCTTTCGCTCAAGCAAGTCTAGTGAAATTTCTGGTGAATTCTTCTAGAATGTTGTTTAGATTGATTGTAAAAATAAAAGAAAAGAAGAGATAGTTAAGAAATACAGAGGAGAGTTTGGAGGCTTTAATATATGTATATGTTACAGAAGAAAGTGTAATTTCATTTAAAAATAATAAGTGAAAGTAATATTTGAAGAGATAATAGCAAAGAGTTTTCCAGAAATAAAGTCAGGAATCATAAGATTGAAAGTGAACCTTCATGTCCCAAAGAGGCAAGACTAAAAATAAGTCCCCACTTAGGTATTATCTTTGTGATAAAACTTCAGATCATCAATGAACACTGAGCGTATCTTTAAAACTACTAGAAAGAAATGACAGATTCCCTACAGAGATACTAAATTGTCTCTTAGCATCAGCAGTTTCTCTGGAAAATATAGAAATTATACGTGCTGAAAGGGGATATATACTAAATTTTCATAAATGTCTTGTAATAATTATATTTTAGTTCATATCAAAGTCATTGGCATAAGATATTCCTGAGTTCAAATTCCAGTGCTATCACTTCCCAGCTCCTGAGATTGTCACTTTGTTTTAAGCATTCTTTTCCTTTTTTGGGTAAATTGATACACTAATAATACCCATGTAAGAGTTGCTTCAGATTTAAATTAGATAATGCTTAGCACAACAAGTATCAACCAGGAAGCACTGAAAAGTTACCTGAGAGACAAAGAATAAAGTTTGAAACCACAACAGTTTGGGCATGTTAACCGTTAACCAAGCTCAGAACTCTGACCAACCTACTAGCATGTAACAAGGTAGAGGATTTTGTCAATTTTGTTCACTGCTTTTTTCCCCAGCACCTAAACAGTGCCTGGGAATTTAGTAGACATCAAGTAAATGTTTAGCAAGTAAGTGAATGAAGGAGTGAATTCTTCATTCCAAACTGCAGCTGGAATGAGAAGCAGAGAGCATATTAGAACATGTTATTTCAACACACTCAGTCACCACCATCATTCAGTGAATTAGACGAGAGGGGAGAAGTGAGCAACCCAATAATGATGCTAACATAGCAGCAAAGGAGAACTAGAAGCCCAGTCTTTTCAGTCTTGCCTAATATTCCTTTATACTTTACCACTGAAGGCAATAGAAACAATAGCTGTGCATCAGTTTCTGAATTTCAGCCTCAGCCTTCATCTATTGTAATTAGTGGGGTTTCTTTCCTTCTTTGGAACAATGAGTCAACCTGATTCTAAAGCTTATATTCTGAATAGTGAGAAGTTCCACAATGAAATCGGTGGATAGTATTAGTGACGGATAGGAAAAAATCTAAGAAATGTTGTTTCCTAATTACTCAATTAGGGAGAATGGGTTTGCATGTCCTTTGAAAAGCTAACCACTTAAATGCAATTGATCCTCATTATGTTTTCTGCCAGAAAAATGAATATGGTTATATAGGCCTGAAATTTGAGATAGCTGATTGCTACTTAAGGTTGTCAGTTGGCTGTTGGAACCAAATATATTGGTATTTGAGCTCATAGCCTTAAGAAAAATTTGCCAGGTAATTAAATATCATTTCCCCCTCTTTCATTAAAACAAATTTTTATTATAATGTAATAATATATTGTTAATTATACTATTAATATAATTATATTATATTGATTATAATAGTATGTTATATATTCTCAAAGAGAATATAGTGATCTTTCTATTTGGGCCCTATAATTTATTTTTGCTTCACAAATCACCAAATGAACAAGCATAATGGAATAAGAAGTATACAGAAGAGCTGAATAAGTGATACAATGGATTAACTCTTGACAATGGAGATATCCTGAGATATCTGAGGGTACTTGCTTGTGATTTTCTCATGAATCAGCTAGTACCTAAAAGTAAACTCTCAGAGAGATCTCTAGTAAATAATGACTGTTACTGATAGACATAGTTAATCAAGAAGTAACGTTGACCACAACTACATGGTATAGGTATTCAGATCTGCAAAATTTTGACATTGAAAAATTGTACTTGATAGAAATATTGGAGTTAAAAGACAACTGAATGTTAGTGGTTGATATGGATAAATGTTAATAAAATCTTGTGTGATATTTACATAGAAAAATCTTGATCTTGGTGAAAATAATTGCAACAAAATTTTAAAAATTGGAAAAAAGTACCTATTTTATAGTGCTGGATAGGCTATTGATCAAAGCATTAAATTGACTGAATATAGCTTACTCCAAAAACGTTTTTCTTAAAAAAAAAATCATTTATATTAGAATAATGCTACAAATACAGCCTAACATGGAGTCAGAGCATCCTCTGGACCCAATAGCAGAGGATGTGTTAAAAAATGGGAGGTTAAACTAGCAAATTTTAGCAGTGTTAAAAAATGGGAGGTTAAACCAGTAATGTCAAAAATGTCCTGCACTTGTGCAATCTAATATGAATATAAGGTCCAAAAACATTTATGTCATGAAGCACTTTGTACCATGTCTCTTTTGATTTGAGATTTAAAAATGGTTTTGACATTAAAAAAATTTTGTAGATGGAGTCTCATTCTTTCACTCATGCTGGGTGCAGTGGCCTGATCATAGCTCACTGCAGCCTCAAACTCCTGGGCTTAAGCCATCCTCCTGCCTTAGCCTCCCAAATAGCTGGGATTACAGGCACACACCACTACACCCAGCTAATGTTTAAATATTTTGTAGAGAAGGGGCTATGCTGCCCAGGCTGGTCTCAAACTCCTGTACTCAATAGATCTTCCCATCTCAGCCTCCCACAGTGTTGGGAATACAGCTGTGAGCCACTGGCCCCACCCTTAAAATGGTATTGAAAATATTAATTAAGTTCTAGATCCAGCTCTGTCACTATATGTGCAACCTTCAGCCAGTCATTGAACTCTCTCAGACTCCACTTCCTCATTTGTAAGATGGAGGTATCAAATTTCACTGATTCATTGTGCAGAGCTAGTTACACAAGTATTGAGTGCTTAGCATTAGTTAATCACTTAATAAAATAAGTGATAGTTTCCACTGTGCCACATTTCATCTTAAGTCTTCCTATTGTTGAGGTTGTGAAATTTACACTATTCTCATTTCAAGACTTTTCTTAAAATCTCTTTATTACTTGTTTTTTATTTCCTGGTCATGTAATATTTCAAAGTTGTTTCCTGGTTCTCAAGGTTTCAGTTCCACCCTAATTACCCAAAAAAGAAAAAATGTTGAATTTTTGCCAACAAAAGAGACACCTAGAACATAAAACCTATTAGCAAACAGATTGGCCTCTGTGCTTGATAATTCTGACCTGCCAGATCCAAGGCTTTCTAGTAGTTTTTCAGAAAGCAGCCTGAGGCAAAGCTCCAGTTTCCCTCCTTGGGCATGGGCAGAGCACCCTGCACTGTGATACTACACATTGTGATGCCTTCTTCACTTTTCCTTTTCCAGTCCCATGAAAGCCAGCTGCAGGGACAGCAACCGATATAAACTTCTGCAAGAATGAAACTGTTTTTTGTTTTTGTTTTTTTTTGATAAAAGTTTAGGCCTACTGGTAGATATAACCATCAACAAGTAAATTGACAAAACCAATTGACATATGATAGAAATTCTATCTACAAAATTTGACCAAGGTAAATTTAAAAGTTGGGATTATAATTCAGTCTTTCAGGCTGTCTTTTTTTTTTTTTTTTTTAACTTTTATTTTAGGTTTGGAGGTACATGTACAGGTTTGTTTTATAGGTAAATTTGTCATAGGAGTTTGTTATATAAAATATTTCATCATCCAGGTATAAAGCTGAGTACCCAATAGTTACTTTTTCCATTCCTCTCCCTCCCCGCACCCTCCACCCTCACATAGACCCCAGTGTCTGCTGTTCCCTTCTTTGTGTTCATGAGTTCTCATTATTTAGCTCCCACTTGCAAGTGAGAACATGCAGTATTTTGTTTTCTGTTCTTGCATTAATTTGCGAAGGATAATGGCCTCCAGCTCCATCCATGTTCCTACAAAAACATGATCCCATTCTTTTTTATGCCTACATAGTATTCTACGGTATATATGTATCACATTTTCTTTTTTTTTTTTAATTATTTTTTATTATTATACTTTAAGTTCTAGGGTACGTGTGCATAACATGCAGGTTTGTTACATATGCATACTTGTGCCATGTTGCTGTGCTGCACCCATCAACTCGTCAGCACCCATCAACTCGTCATTTACATCA
>NW_012102278.1:0-718 GCF_000951045.1 Mandrillus leucophaeus
GGAAATATCCTCAGAGAAAAACTGGAAGGAAGCTTTCTGAGAAACTGCTTTGTGATGTGTGACTTCCACTTACAGAGTTACATCTGTATTTCGTGGATCTCTTTGCTAGCCTTATTTCCGTGGAATGTGAGAACAGATATTTCGGATCCCTTTGAAGATTATAGGGCCAAAAGTAAATATCCTCCGATAAGAAAGAGAAGGAAGCTTTCTGAGAAATTTCTTTGTGTTCTGTGAAATCATCTCAGAGAGTTACAGCTTTCCCCTCAAGGAGTTTTTCGCTATGACAGTTCTTGTGGAATTTAAAAGTGATATTTAGAAGCTCATAGAGGGCTATGGTGAAAAAGGAAATATCCGCAGATGAAATGTGGAAAGAAGCTTTCTGAGAAACTGCTTTGTGTTCTGTGAATTCATCTCACAGAGTTACTGCTTTCACCTCCAGAAGCCCCTCACTAGGTCTTTTCTTGTGGAATTCGCAAAGGGATATTTGAAAGCCCTTAGAGAGCTATGGTGAAAAAGGAAATATCCTCAGAGAAAAACTGGAGAGAAGCTTTCTGAGAAACAGCTTTGTGATGTGTGACTTCCACTCACAGAGTTACATCTGTATTTTCTGGATCTCTTTCCTATCCTTATTTCAGTGGAATGTGAGAACAGATATTTCGGATCCCTTTGAAGACTATAGGGCCAAAGGAAATATCCTCCGATAACAAAGAGAAAGAAG
>NW_012102278.1:2734-4409 GCF_000951045.1 Mandrillus leucophaeus
TCAGGAAGCCTATCGCTAAGACAGTTCTTGTGGATCTTGGAAAGTGATATTTGGAAGCCCAAAGAGGGCTATGGTGAAAAAGGAAATATACTCAGATGAAATCTGGAAAAAAGCTTTCTGAGAAACTGCTTAGTGTTCTCCAAATTCTTCTCACAGAGTTACAGCTTCCCCTCAAGTATCCGCTCGCTAAGCCTGTTTTTGTTGAATTCGCAAAGTGATATTTGGAAGCTCATAGAGTTCTATGGTGAAAAAGGAAATATCCTCAGAGAAAAACTGGAAAGAAGCTTTCTGAGAAACTGCTTTGTGATGTGTGTCTTTCACTCACAGGGTTACAACTGTATTTCCTGGATCTCCTTCCTATATTTATTTCTGTGGAATTTGAGAGCAGATATTTCGGATCCCTTTGAAGACGATAGGGCCAAAGGAAATATCCTGCGATAACAAAGAGAAAGAAACTTTCTGAAAAACTACTTTGTGTTTTGTGAAATCATCTCACAGAGTTACAGCTTTCACCTCAAGAAGTTTTTCTCGAAGACAGTCTTGTGGAATTTGCAAAGTGATATTTGGAAGCCCATAGAGGACTATGGTGAAAAAGGAAATATCCTCAGATGAAATCTGGAAAGAAGCTCTCTGAGAAATTGCTTAGTGTTCTGTGAATTCATCTCACAGAGTTACAGCTTTCCCCTCAAGAAGCCTTTCGCTAAGACAGTTCCTGTGGAATTTGCAAAGTGATATTGCGAAGCCCATAGAGTGCTACGGTGAAAAAGGAAATATCATCAGATGAAATCTGGAAAGAAGCTTTCTGAGAATCTGCTTAGTGTTCTGTGAATTCATCTGAAAGAGTTACATCTTTCCCCAGAAGAAGCCGCTCGCTAAGCCTGTTCCTGTGGAATTCGCAAAGTGATACTTCGAAGCCCATAGAGGGCTATGGTGAAAAAGGAAATATCCTCAGAGAAATACTGGAAAGAAAGTTTCTGAGAAACTGCGTTGTGATGTGTGACTTCCACTCAGAGAGTTATATCTGTATTTCGTGGATCTCTTTGCTAGCCTTATTTCTGTGCAATCTGAGAACAGATACTTCAGACCCCTTTGAAGACAATAGGGCCAGAGGAAATATCCTCCGATAACACAGAGAAAGAAGCTTTTTGAGAAACTCCTTTGTGTTCTGTGGAATCACCTCACAGAGTTACATCTTTCTCCTCAAGAAGCCTTTCGCTAAAACAGTTCTTGTGGAATTTGCTACGTGATATTTGGAAGCCCATAGAAGGCTACGGTGAAAAAGGAAATATCCTCAGATGAAATCTGGAAAAAAGATTTCTGAGAAACTGCATAGCGTTCTGTGAATTCATCTCCAGAGTTACAGCTTTCCTCTCAAGAATCCGCTCGCTAAGCCTCTTCAAGTGGAATTCGCAAAGTTATATTTGGAAGCCCTTAGAGGGCTATGGTGTAAAAGGAAACATCCTCAGAGAAAAACGGTAAAGAAGCTTTCTGAGAAATTTCTGTGTGATGTGTGACTTCCACTCACAGAATTACATCTGTATTTCGTGGATCTCTTTCCTAGCCTTATTTCTGTGGATTCGGAGAACAGATATTTCGGATCCCTTTGAAGACTATAGGTCCAAAGGAAATATCCTCCGATAACAAAGAGAAAGAAACTTTCTGAGAAACTTCTTTG
>NW_012102278.1:4459-5656 GCF_000951045.1 Mandrillus leucophaeus
GAAGCCGCTCGCTAAGCGTGTTCATGTGGAATTCGCAAAGTGATATTTGGAACCCCATGGAGTTCAATGATCAAAAAGGAAATATCCTCAGAGAAAAACTTTAAAGAAGCTTTCTGACAAACTGTTTTGTGATGTGTGACTTCCACTCACAGAGTTACATCTGTATTTCCTGGATCTCTTTGCTAGCCTTTTTTCTGTGGAATGTGAGAACAGATATTTCGGATCCCATTGAAGACTATAGGTCCAAAGGAAATATCCTCCGATAACAAAGAGAAAAAAGCTTTCTGAGAAACTTCTTTGTGTTCTGTGAAATCATGTCACAGAGTTACAAGCCTTTCGCTAAGACAGTTCTTGTGGAATTTGCAAAGTGATATTTGGAAGCGCATAGAGGGCTGTGGTGAAAAAGAAATATTCTCAGATAAAATCTGGAAAGAAGCTTTCTGAGAAACTGTTTAGTGTTCTGTGAATTCATCTCACAGTGTTACACCTTTCCCCTCAAAAAGCCACTCGTTAAGCCTGTTCTTGTGGAATTCGCAAAGTGATTTTTGGAAGTCCATAGAGTGAAAAAGGAAATATCCTTAGATAAGAAATGTAAAGAAGCTTTCTGAGAAACTGCCTTCTAATGTGTGACTTCCACTAACAGAGTTACATCTGTATTTCGTGGATCTTTTTGCTGGCCTTATTTCTGTGGAATCTGAGAACAGATATTTCGGATCCCTTTGAAGACTATAGGGATACACATCTAGATGTGTATAAGAGACAGGGCTACGACAGTTCTTGTGGAATTTTCAAAGTGATATTTGGAAGCCCATAGAGGGCTATGGTGAAAAAGGAAATATCCTCAGATGAAATCTGGAAAGAAGCTTTCTGAGAAACTGCTTAGCGTTCTGTTAATTCATCTCACAGAGTTACAGCTTTCGCCTCAAGAAGCCGCTCCCTAAGCATGTTCTTGTGGATTTCGCAAAGTGATATTTGGAAGCCAATAGAGGGCTATGGTAAAAAAGGAAATATCATCAGAGAAAAACTGGAAAGAAGCTTTCCGAGAAACTGGTTTGTGATGTGTGACTTCCCCTCACAGAATTACATCTGTGTTTCGTGGATTTCTTTGCTAGCCTTATTTCTGTGGAATCTGAGAATAGATATTTCGGATTCCTTTGAAGACTATAGGGCCAAAGGAAATATCCTCCGATAACAAAG
>NW_012102278.1:5706-6036 GCF_000951045.1 Mandrillus leucophaeus
GAAACTTCTTTGTGTTCTGTGAAATCATCTCACAGAGTTACAGCTTTCCTCTCAAGAGGCCTTTCGCTAAGACAGTTCTTGCGGAATATGCAAAGTGATATTTGGAAGCACTAAGAGGGCTATGGGGAAAAAAGTAATATCCTCAGATGAAATCTGGAAAGAAGCTCTCCGAGAAACTGCTTAGTGTTCTCTTAATTCATCTCACAGAGATGCAGCCTTCCCCTCAAGCAGCCGCTCGCTAAGCCTTTTCTGTGGAATTCGCAAAGTGATATTTGGAAGCCCATAGAGGGCTACGGTGAAAAAGGAAATATCCTCAGAGAAAAACTGGAA
>NW_012102279.1:0-506 GCF_000951045.1 Mandrillus leucophaeus
CTTTGGAAGCTTCCTCTCAGGGGTGTACTCTGCCGTGTGAGATGGGGGGTGTCAGTCTGCCCCTAGTGGAGGATGTCTCCCAGTTAGGCTTCTGAGGGGTCAGGGACCCACTTGAGCAGGCAGTCTGTCTGTTCTCAGATCTCAACCTCCATGTTGGGAGATCCACTGCTCTCTTCAAAGCTGTCAGTCATTTGCATCTGCAGAGGTTTCTGCTGCTTTTTGTTGTTGTTGTTGTTTAGCTGTGCCCTGTTGCCATAGGTGGAGTCTACAGAGACAGGCAGGCCTCCTTGAGCTGCTGTGAGCTCCACCCAGTTTGAGCCTCCCAGAGGCTTTGTTTACCTACTTAAGCCTCAGCAATAGTGGGTGCCCCTCCCCTAGCCTTCGTTGCTGCCTTGCAGTTAGATTGCAGACTGCTGTGCTAGCAATGAGGGAGGCTCCATGGGCGGGGGGACCCTCCTGGCCAGGTGTGGTATATTATCTCCTGGTGTGCCTGTTTGCTAAGACCC
>NW_012102279.1:1473-2907 GCF_000951045.1 Mandrillus leucophaeus
ATACAGCAAAACAGTTCTAAAAGGGAAATTTACAGCTATAAGCACCTACTTCAAAAAAACAAAAAGAAAAACTTCAAATAAATAACCTAACAATGCCTCTTGAAGAACTAGAAAAGCAAGAGCAAAACAAACCCAAAATTAGTAGAAGAAAAGATAAAGATCACAATAGAAATAAATAAAATTAAAATGAAGAAAACAATACAAAATATAAACAAAATAAAAACTTGGTTTTTTGAAAAGATAAACAAAAATGATAAACTTTTAGCCAGATCAATGAAATAAAAGAGAAAAGACCCCAATAAATAAAATCAGAGATGAAAAAGGAAACATTCCAGCTGATACTGCAAAAATTCAAAGGATCATTAGTGGCTACTATGAGCAACTAAATGCCAATAAATTGGAAAATCTAGAGGAAACAGATAAATTCCTACACACATCAACCTTTATCATCATATAAAAATTGAACCATGAAGAAATACAAAACCCAAACAGATCAATAACAAGTAGCAATATTGAAGCCATACTACAAAGTCTCCCAGCAAAGAAAAGCCTGATGGCTTAACTGCTGAATTCTACCAAACATTTAAAGAATAACTAATGCCAGTTCTTTTCAAATTGTTCTGAAAAATAGAGGGAGGGAATATTTCCAAACTTATTCTACAAGGTCAGTATTATACTGATACCAAAACCAGACAAAGACACACCTAAAAAAGAAAACTACAGGTCAATATACCTGATGAAAATTAATGCAAAAATACTCAATAAAATATTAGCAAACTGAATTCAACAATACATTTAAAAGATCATAAAAATATCATTCATCATGACAAGTGGGATTTATACCAGGGATGTAAAACAATGATTTAACATACCCAAATCAATCAATGTGACACATCATATCAACAGAATGAAGGATCAAAATCATGTGACTATTTCAATTAATGCTGAAAAGAATATTTGATAAAATTCAGTATCCCCTCATAATAAAAACCCTCAAAAACTGGGATTAGAAGGAATATACCTCAACCTAATAAAAGCCATATAATACACAACCATAGCTAGTATCATACTGAATGGGGAAAAACTGAAAGTCTTTCCTCTAAGATCTGGAACACAACAAGGATGCCCTCTTTCACCTTCGTTATTCAACATAGGACTGGTAGTCCTAGCTGGAGCAATTAGACAAGAGAAAGAAATAAATGGCATCTAACTTGGAAAGGAATAAGTCAAATCATCCCTGTGTGCAGATGATATTATCTTATATTTGGAAGAAATTAAACTCTCCATAAGAAAACTATTAGAACTGATAAATTCAGTAAGGATACAGGATACAAAATCAACATACAAAAACCAGTAGCATTTCTATATGCCAACAGTGGACAACCTGAAAAAGAAGTCAAAAACATTAATTTTAGTTACAGTAGCCACAAATAA
>NW_012102279.1:5837-7032 GCF_000951045.1 Mandrillus leucophaeus
CTTCTTCTCAGGGGTGTACTCTGCCGTGTGAGGTGTGGGGTATCAGACTGCCCCTAGTGGGGGATGTCTCCCAGTTAGGCTACTGAGGGGTCAGGGACCCACTTGAGCAGGCAGTCTGTCCGTTCTCAGATCTCAACCTCCGTGTTGGGAGATCCACTGCTCTCTTCAAAGCTGTCAGACACAGTCGTTTGCATCTGCAGAGGTTTCTTCTGCTTTTGTTGTTGTTGTTGTTGTTTAGCTGTGCCCTGTCGCCAAAGGTGGAGTCTACAGAGACAGGCAGGCCTCCTTGAGCTTCTGTGAGCTCCACCCAGTTTGAGCCTCTCAGAGGCTTTGTTTACCTACTTAAGCCTCAGCAATGGTGGGCGCCCATCCCCCTGCCTTCGCTGCTGCCTTGCAGTTAGATTGCAGACTGCTGTGCTAGCAATGAGGGAGGCTCCATGAGCATGGGACCCTCCTGGCCAGGTGTGGGATATTATCTCCTGGTGTGCCTGTTTGCTAAGACCCTTGGTAAAGCGCAATATTGGGGTGGGAGTTACCCGATTTTCCAGGTGTTGTGTTTCTCAGTACCCCTGACTAGGAAAAGGGATTCCCTTCCCCCTTGGGCTTCCCAGGTGAGGCGATGCCTCACCCTGCTTCAGCTCTCGCTGGTTGGGCTGCAGCAGCTGACCAGCACCAACTATCCGGCACTCCCTAGTGAGATGAACCCAGTACCTCAGTTGAAAATGCAGAAATCACCTGTCTTCTGTGTTCCTTGCGTTGGGAGCTGGAGACTGGACCTGTTCCTATTCAGCCATCTTGCTCCGCCCCTCACATTCTTCTCTTTCACACATGGATTGTTCTCAAGGATAGACCATATATTAGGTCACAAAACAAGTCTTACAACATTCAGGAAAATGGAAGTAATATCAAGAATCTCCTCTGACCACAATGGAATAAAACTAGAAACCAACAACAAGAAGGATTTTGGAAAATATACAAATTCATAGAAATTAAACAATATGCTCCTGAATGACCAGTGGGTCAATGAAGAAATTAAGAAGGAAATTGAAAAATTTCTTGAAACACATGATAATGCAACCCAATAAACAAAAACCTATGGGATACAGCAAAACAGTTCTAAAAGGGAAATTTACAGCTATAAGCACCTACTTCAAAAAAACAAAAAGAAAAACTTCAAATAAATAACCTAACAATG
>NW_012102279.1:8092-12985 GCF_000951045.1 Mandrillus leucophaeus
AATACACAACCATAGCTAGTATCATACTGAATGGGGAAAAACTGAAAGTCTTTCCTCTAAGATCTGGAACACAACAAGGATGCCCTCTTTCACCTTCGTTATTCAACATAGGACTGGTAGTCCTAGCTGGAGCAATTAGACAAGAGAAAGAAATAAATGGCTTCTAACTTGGAAAGGAATAAGTCAAATCATCCCTGTGTGCAGATGATATTATCTTATATTTGGAAGAAATTAAACTCTCCATAAGAAAACTATTAGAACTGATAAATTCAGTAAGGATACAGGATACAAAATCAACATACAAAAACCAGTAGCATTTCTATATGCCAACAGTGGACAACCTGAAAAAGAAGTCAAAAACATTAATTTTAGTTACAGTAGCCACAAATAAAATTTAAACACCTAGGAATTAACCAAAGAGGTAAAATATCTCTACAATTAAAACTGTAAAACACTGATGAAATAAGTCGAAGAGGACACCAAAAATGGAAAGATAGTCCATGTTCATGGACTGGAAGAGTCAATATTGTTAAAACGTCCAAACTGCCCAAAGCAATCTACAGATGTAATTCAATCCCTATCAAAATACCAATGACATTCTTCATGGAAATAGAAAAAACAATCTGAAAATTTATACAGAACCACAAAAGACCCAGAATAGCCAAAGATATCATAAGCAGAAGAACAAAACTGGAGGGATCACATTACCTGACTTCAAATTATATTACAGAGCTATAGTAACCAAAGCAGCATAGCACTGGCATAAAAACAGATACATAGACCAATTGAGCAAAATAGACCACCCAGAAACAAATTCACACAACTCCATTGAACCCATTTTTTACAAAGGTATCAAGAACTTATGCTGGGGAAAAGATGGTCTCTTCAATAAATGGTGCTGAGAAAACTGGATATCCATATGCCGAACAATGAAACTAGACCCCATCATTCACCATATACAAAAATTTGGATCAAAATAGATTAAAGACTAGAATCTAACATCTTAAACTATGAAACTACTACAAGAAAACATTGGGAAAATTCTCTAGGACACTGATCTGGACAAAAATTTTTTGAATAATACCCACAAGCATAGGTAACAAAGAAAAGTAGACAAATGGGATCACATCAAGTTAAAAAGTTTCTGCAGAGCAAAAGAAACAATCAACAAAGTGAAGAGACATCCAACAAAATGGGAGAGAATATTTGCAAACTATCCCTTTAACAAGGGGTTAATAACTACAATATATAAGGAGTACAAACAACTTTATAGGAAAAAAATGTAATAACCCAAATAAAATATTGGCAAAAGATCTGAAAAGACATTTCTCAAAAGAAGATATGCAAATGAAAACAAGTTTATGAAAAGATACTCAACATCACTGATCATCAGAGCAATGCAAATCAAAACTATAATAAGACAACATCTCCCCCCAGTTAGAATGACTTTTGTCCAAAATTCAGGCAATAACAAAGGCTGGCAAGGATATGGAGAAAAATACTGATACTTCCTAGATGCTGCAAAAAATACGCATCAAATGAAAAACACAGTCACCAACCTAAGAGGACACAGATTCTTTAGAGGAAAAGACAAACATGAAATACAAGCAAAGGCAGTTGAAAGAGACGCCAAACTTGGTGGTACTTTCAATGCAACAGAACTTCAGAGGAGAGTGAAATTATCTTCAGCCAGATTAGCCATAAAAATCTTGTTGAAACAAGTGAAGCTCAGACCAGAACGTTAAGAGTAAGCAACATTTATGTAGCCAAAGAAAAGTGGAGTGAGCTATGCAAAATTAGTAAGGAAAGGAAGGAAGAAATATAAAGCAGAAGATTGGTGTTAGAAATAAACATAATAGGGAAAAATCATTTTCCTGGGGCAAAGGTTTCTATGAGAAATCATTTACCTAGAATAAAAGACTAAATTGAGCTAAGAAATAAAGTCATTGTTGTATTTGGAAGGACATAATTGGACTCATCAAACATAAAATCTATATGGTAATGATCAATATTATAACTCTTACACAATATTGAATTTCTCTATAATGAAGACAGAGACAAAAGAGAATCAACTGAGAAGCAACACAGTGATTGTCATTCCGAGATTCTCTGAAGGTCACCATGTTGTGAGGCCCTTCAAACATCCTCTATATTAGTTTTCCATCACTAATATGTCATTATTTGTCCTCCTTATAAGAAACAGACTGTGATTGTGGAACTCATTGTTTTCTGAATGGGTAGCCTCCAGGTCTGTGTGCCCTTGTCAAAGATGGTAATATCCGCAAATCGTCTGCTAAAAAGGTTAATCTTTATCTGAAAATCTGCTTGCTTGTCTTTTATATTTTTATAAACTTGTCCTTCAGTGATACTGGATGGCACCTTGAGTCCACAATTTCTACTATAAGGGAAGTAATAAAAGAAACCTGAGCAATCCTCCACTCCCTGATTGACTCACCCCATCATCTTTCCTAATCCATGAAAGATTCAATGCAAGTTACAACTGGACTTCTAGGCACATATCAGGGTATAAAGAGAGGGAAACTCTGGGAGTGCTGAAATCTCTATCTCACTGAAGAACAGAAGTGGGCCTTTGGTAAAAAAGAGAAAAAGTGATCCTAGGCTTTATCCCACCCAAGAAGATTAGATATTTCTTAGGTATATCTAATTAATCAGCACTTCCCATCCTTTGCATTGAAGAATGTTGCAGAAGAGGTGGATAAGGGCTCTAAGATAAAAGTGGTTTTTGAACACCAAGTCTTGGAAATGTCGGGTTATATTGGTTTCATCATGGAAGAACACTCCAGAGCCTGTACTATTCCAAGGAGCATAGAGTATGCAGCAACCGCCAAGCATTTAACCAGGGAACATTTTCTCCCTCACAATGCAAATGTTTCTCTAGCAGCAAAAGTTTCCCAGATGATTTTAAATATAATACAGTCAATTAACTTGCATTTTACAAATCACGATTGCTTATAATTGAAATTTATCATGGAGAATAGAAGGAAAAACTACAGTGCTTGCAACTCAGCTTGCAATTCATCTTATATTTACTTTCCTTAAATAATAGATGATAAAAGTGATTGTTAAAAGAATTTACAATAGTAGTGTGCCATTTGGGGTAGAGAAACAGCGGTCGGTACTATTGGACAAAAGCTAGAGATAAGTTCTAAATATACTCAGTGATGCTCAGGTTTTATAGCTACACATTCATTTTCTTAAATTCCAAAAGAACATAATTTTGTTACTAATGGTCTAAAATTCTCAAGCCTCTGACCTATGTTTTCCCAATGAAACTATCATTTATATCAAATATATCAAATACCAGTTTTCTTACATATAAAGTTCAACTGCTTCATGACTCATTCTTAGCATCTTTTTGCACTCAAGGAAAAAAATAGTCTTAATGTACACAAATAAACAAAAACTATTTACAACTTTATTGAAATTACCTAAGGCGTATTCCCTTTATCACAAACAACACTTCTTAAAACTCCCTTTCCTGATCTCTTCTCTCACTTTTGCTCATTCACAGCAAGTATCTTCCAGTTTCTCCCAAATGTCCCCCAAATCTCAGCCCCAGTAGAATCGTCCTTTTTATTTTGTCTATTATCTTCTGTCAGTAACTCTATTCTTTATATTGTAAATCTAGCTAAACTTTCAGCCTTCTCCCGTGTTTTCCTTTTAGTCTATTACTTCCACTAAATAATTCTCAGCATACTACTAAAGGTGTCTGAATAACTAAGGTTCTTTCCCCTTTAAAGAGTAGCAAAAGAGAGCAGAAATAAATCATTTTCATTAGTACCATAACGAGCATGTGTCTCATGCCTGGAACAGATTGTCTTTATTATAATTCAAAGAATGTAATTCAAAGAATACAGTTTATAATTCAAAGGAGTGATGTATACATAACCTAGTCCAGGGAAGAATTAAAGGACTCAGGAATGTATTTAAAATTATTCTCATGGAACAAAATTAAGGATGAATGGTTACAGGGAAAACAAAACCCTGACAATAGAAACTTTTTAACTTGAAGCTACCATATCTTTGCTAGACTTCCACTTCCAGAAAAATAAAAGAGACATAATTTTCTCCATTTCACCTGTTAAGTACAACTAGAAAATCTGGGCATTGTATATGAAACAAACATATGAAGATTCTGAAAGCTGGAGAGGAAAAGGTAGACTGACTAGGAAACTTGAGACCCAAGGAACAACAGGGAGGTACATTTTCTGGGTTTTCTTTTTACTTCACAGGTCCCAGACTTGGTGCTAAAGAAGCCAGCAATTTGGTAATGCCAATGAGCACAAACTAAAGTATCACCATCAAAACAGCTGCTCTCTCCAACCAAAATGCCCGGAAATGAACAGTTTAGCAAGACAGAAAACTGTCAGATAATATCTACTCTTTTCCAGCCAAACACCACAGAGAAAAGTATGTTCCCAATGCCAACTATGCCAGCAAAGGTTCAATGGGGAGCCTAGATTTCCCCTTTAAAGAGGGTGTAACCAGATGCCCCAAACCCCTCACCCTCAGCAGGTGGTATCAGAGAAGGAAGCAATGATTTTCTTTTTGTTTAAGTGATAATGAACTCCCATCCCCCACTGTGTCAGTAGAGACCACTGTGGAAGCCTGGACTTCCCACAAACACACAAAAGTAATGAGTCACCTCTCCTGCTGCACAAGTGAGGGGTGTCAGAGGAGGCCTATGCAGAGTCAAAATTTCCATTACCTCCGAGTGTTAATGAGGTCATCCCCCAATCATGGTGTCAGTGTAGAAGTAACAAGACATTTACCCCCATCCCAGTCATAGAGGAATGAGTGGAGACCTGCTGGAGAGCCAGGAATTCAACCTTAATCCAGAAGAAGAAAGGAATCTTCTCTAACCTGGCTAAC
>NW_012102279.1:13035-21059 GCF_000951045.1 Mandrillus leucophaeus
AAATTCCAAAAGAACATAATTTTGTTACTAATGGTCTAAAATTCTCAAGCCTCTGACCTATGTTTTCCCAATGAAACTATCATTTATATCAAATATATCAAATACCAGTTTTCTTACATATAAAGTTCAACTGCTTCATGACTCATTCTTAGCATCTTTTTGCACTCAAGGAAAAAAATAGTCTTAATGTACACAAATAAACAAAAACTATTTACAACTTTATTGAAATTACCTAAGGCGTATTCCCTTTATCACAAACAACACTTCTTAAAACTCCCTTTCCTGATCTCTTCTCTCACTTTTGCTCATTCACAGCAAGTATCTTCCAGTTTCTCCCAAATGTCCCCCAAATCTCAGCCCCAGTAGAATCGTCCTTTTTATTTTGCCTATTATCTTCTATCAGTAACTCTATTCTTTATATTGTAAATCTAGCTAAACTTTCAGCCTTCTCCCGTGTTTTCCTTTTAGTCTATTACTTCCACTAAATAATTCTCAGCATACTACTAAAGGTGTCTGAATAACTAAGGTTCTTTCCCCTTTAAAGAGTAGCAAAAGAGAGCAGAAATAAATCATTTTCATTAGTACCATAACGAGCATGTGTCTCATGCCTGGAACAGATTGTCTTTATTATAATTCAAAGAATGTAATTCAAAGAATACAGTTTATAATTCAAAGGAGTGATGTATACATAACCTAGTCCAGGGAAGAATTAAAGGACTCAGGAATGTATTTAAAATTATTCTCATGGAACAAAATTAAGGATGAATGGTTACAGGGAAAACAAAACCCTGACAATAGAAACTTTTTAACTTGAAGCTACCATATCTTTGCTAGACTTCCACTTCCAGAAAAATAAAAGAGACATAATTTTCTCCATTTCACCTGTTAAGTACAACTAGAAAATCTGGGCATTGTATATGAAACAAACATATGAAGATTCTGAAAGCTGGAGAGGAAAAGGTAGACTGACTAGGAAACTTGAGACCCAAGGAACAACAGGGAGGTACATTTTCTGGGTTTTCTTTTTACTTCACAGGTCCCAGACTTGGTGCTAAAGAAGCCAGCAATTTGGTAATGCCAATGAGCACAAACTAAAGTATCACCATCAAAACAGCTGCTCTCTCCAACCAAAATGCCCGGAAATGAACAGTTTAGCAAGACAGAAAACTGTCAGATAATATCTACTCTTTTCCAGCCAAACACCACAGAGAAAAGTATGTTCCCAATGCCAACTATGCCAGCAAAGGTTCAATGGGGAGCCTAGATTTCCCCTTTAAAGAGGGTGTAACCAGATGCCCCAAACCCCTCACCCTCAGCAGGTGGTATCAGAGAAGGAAGCAATGATTTTCTTTTTGTTTAAGTGATAATGAACTCCCATCCCCCACTGTGTCAGTAGAGACCACTGTGGAAGCCTGGACTTCCCACAAACACACAAAAGTAATGAGTCACCTCTCCTGCTGCACAAGTGAGGGGTGTCAGAGGAGGCCTATGCAGAGTCAAAATTTCCATTACCTCCGAGTGTTAATGAGGTCATCCCCCAATCATGGTGTCAGTGTAGAAGTAACAAGACATTTACCCCCATCCCAGTCATAGAGGAATGAGTGGAGACCTGCTGGAGAGCCAGGAATTCAACCTTAATCCAGAAGAAGAAAGGAATCTTCTCTAACCTGGCTAACCACTGCTGAAGCTGATAAGAGAGTGCCACCGATGTTGAAGCAAGAGCAAGGCATGTGTTTCACATTAACCAACCTAGGCTGCTGCTATTAAATGTAGCCCCTGGTCTCCTAGAGCAGATCCACAGCACAGTTGTTATTGCCCCAAACATGAGCATGCCACCAGGGACCTAGGGATCATCCTTCCCTTGCCTACCACAGCTGCTGCCTACATACACCATCAGGGAACCTAAAGACAAGCCCCCATAGCCCAAATTTGTTCCACCAATGCCATAGCATGCAGTTTGGGGGCCTTGGGATTGCCCAGCTCAATCTACCACAGTTGGCACCTGAGCACTCCTTCTGGGGCCCTGGGGTTGAGCCTGCCCACCCTGCCACTATCATCACAGCTTGCATCTATGTGTATGTGCCACCTGCAGACCTGGCAACTGGCCCCGCTGTCGCCCACAGTACCACCAACACCAATGTGCACTGCTTAGTACCTAGAGGGTCATCTCTCCACTGCTACTGCCATTGCCCATGCCTGAGTTGCCCAAAAACCCACCCACCTGCCTGGCTCACTGAACTCACTAACACTGTAGCCAACATACATTGCTCTGGGCTCAAAGACAGGCATTCTCAGCCCACCACTGCCACCACTGCAGCCCAAAGACTGACCCATCTGGCATTCCAGTCCCAGAAACACTTTACCACAGCCTCAACTAATAATCACACTCAAAGATGCCAAGAAAGTCATAGATTCCACTAATGCTGTTTATATCTGAAGAAATCATACAAAGACTACACTACTGCATATACCCAAAATCAAAGTGCTCTACCCAATCAACACCATAGATGAATCTTCAAGAAAAAAATTATCCTCTATGAAAGTAAATTCAAAACCATTGGAAGAAGTGACCGTTACAGCAGATGTGCAGATAGCAATGTAAGAACACAGAAAACCTGAAAAATCAAGGATATATGATACCACCAAAAAACACAGTAATTCTACAGCAACAGATCCCAATCAAAAATAATTTACAAAATCCCAGAAAAAGAATTTACAATATTGATTTTAATAAAGCTTGACAAGATACAAAATAATTCTGAAAAAAATGCAAAAAAAAAATCAGAAAAATAATTTATGATCTGAATGAAAAATTTACCAGATAGATATCATAAAAAGAATCTAACAGAAATTCTGGAACTGAAGAATTATTGAATGAAATATAAAATCTGTCCAAAAGTTTAAACAACAGACCAGATGAAAGAGAATACAGAATCTCAGAACTTGAAGATAGCTCTTTCAAAATAACCCAGTCAGATGAAAAATTTTTTTAAAAAAAATTTTAAAAGAATGAAAAAAGTCTTTAAGACATATGGGACACCAGGGAGTGACAAAATATTCAAATTACTGGGGTCCCAGAAGGTGAAGAAAGGATGAAAGGGTTAGAAAACCTATTTAAGGAGATAATAGATTAAACTTTCCCAAGCCCAGCAAGAGATTTAGACATCCAGATACATGAGACTAAGTTATCCCCAAACAGATACAATACAAAACAGTCTTCTCCAGGCCACATTACAATGAAACTCTCTAAAGTCAAAGAGAAAGAGAGAATTCTAAAAACAAGAGAAATTAGTCACCTATTAAGGAAGCATCATCAGATGAAAGGAAACTTCTTGGTAGAAACCTTGTAGGCCAGGAGGGAATGAGATATTTAAAATGTTGAAAGAAAAAATATTGTTAGCCAAGAATACCATACCCACTAAAATTATCCTTCATCAACTAAGAAGAAATAAAATCTTTTCCAGACAAGCAAATGCTAAGGGAATTTGTCACTACAAGACCAGGCCTACAAGATATATTCAAAAGAATCCTAACCATGGAAGTGAAATGATGACATTTACTGTTATAAAAACACATGAAAGTATAAAACTCACTGGTAAAGCAACACAAATGAGGAAGATAACTGACTTAAATGGTACTACTACAGAAAACCAACAAAGCACAATGAAAAATAGTAAGAAAAAAAGGAAAAAATAATATAGAAAACAACCAGAAAACAGTTAAAATATGACAGAAACAAAATTTCACATATCAATAATAACTTTTAATATAAATGGATAAATTCTCTACTTAAAAGATACAGACTGGATGAATGGAGGGGGGAAGAATGATCAAACTAATGCTGCCTACAATAAATGCACTTTATCTGTAAAAACACATATAGCCTGAAAGTAAAACAATGGAAAAAGATATGCAATGCAAACAAAAAAAAAAAAAACCAACATAAATAGTTATATTTATATCAGATAAAACAGACTTTAAGTCAGAAAACAGTTAATAAAGAACACAAGTTTATTACATAGTGATAAAGGGATAAATCCAACAAAAGGATACAACAATTCTAAATATATGCACCCAACACTGCAGCACCCTGATTTATAAAGCAAATATTACTAGATCTAAAAAGAGAGATAGACTTCAGTACAATAATAATTGTGGATTTCAACACTCTACTCTCAGCATTAGACAGATCATCTAGATACAGTATCAACAAAGACCCATTGTATTTAAACTGGGTTTTAGACCAAATGGATCTAACAGACATTAACAGAACATTTTCTCCAACAACAGCAGAATACACATTCTTCTGATCAGCACGTAGAACATTCTCCAGGATAGACCATATGTTAAGACAGAAAATATGTCTCATAAAATTTTTAAAAAACATATCAAGTATCTTCTCAGATAACAATGAAATAAAACAAGAAATCAATATCAAGAGGAACTTTGGAAATTATACAAATACATGAAAATTTAAAACATGTTCCTGAATGACCACTGGGACAATGGATAAATTAGGGTGAAAATCAAAAAATTTCTTGAAACAAATGAAAATGGAAATACAGCATATCAAACTCTGTGGGATACAGAAAAGAGAAAATTATAACAATAAAGGTCTACACTTTTTAAAAAGTAGAAAGATTTCAAATAGACAATTTAATGACACTCTTCAGGAATTAGAAAAGTAAGAACGAATCAAACCTAAAATTAACAGAAGAAAAAACTAAAAAGCAGCATAACTAAATGAAATAGAGGCCAATGAAACAATATAAAGAATAGAGAGAAACACAAAATTCTTCAAAAAGTTAAACAAAATTGATAAACTACTAGCTAGACTAACCAAGAAAAGAAGAGATAAGACCCAAATGAACAAAATCAGATATGAAAAAGGAGACAACATAACTGATACCACAGAAATACAAAAGATCATTGGAAACTATTATGGACAACTATATGTCAACAAACTGGAAAACCTAGAAAAAAAAATGGATACATTTCTAGACACATACAATCTAACAAGACTGAATCGGGAAGAAATAGAAAACCTGAACAGAACAATAACAAATATCAAAATTGAGTTAGTAATAAAACAAAGAAAAGCCCAGGACCGGATGTATTCACTGCCAAATTTTACCAAACGTATAAACAAGAACTAACACCTCCTGAAACTATTTTTAAAAATTGAACAGGAGGAAATTCTCCCTAACTCATTCACTGAGGCTAGCTTTACCCCAATACCAAAACCCAACAAGAACACACACATATAGAAAAAAAAATCAATATTCTTGATTAACATACAGGCAAAATTCCTCAACAAAATACAGGAAAAACAAAATCCCACAATGCCAAAAAAAAAAAAAAAAAAAAAAAAACCATGATCAAGTGAGATTTATACCAAAGAATGCAAGGGTGATTCAACATATGCAAATCAAAAAACAGAGTACATCAAATCAAAACAAAGAAAAACACTGAATGCCACATGCAAGGTTTTTTGAAAATGAAGGACAAAATCATATGATCATCTCAATAGGTGCAGAAAAAGCATTTGATAAAACTAAAAATTTTCTTCATGATAAAAACAGAAAACTATGTGTAGAAGTAAGATTCCTCAAAATAATAAAGGTCATATATGATAAATGCACAGCTAACATCATACTGAATGAGTAAAAGTTAAATCCCTTTCCTCTAAGAACCAGAACAAGAGAAGGATATCCACTTTCATCACTCCTGTTTAACAAAGTAGTAGAAGTCTTAGAGTAATCAGAAAAGAGAAAGAAATAAAAGGCATTCAAACTGAAAAAGAGGAAGTCAAATTGTCCCTCTTTGCAGATGACATAATTTTATATTTGGAAAAATCAAAAGACTCTCCATCCAAAAAAAAACCTCTTAGAACTGATAAATTTAGTAATGTTACAGGACACAAAATCAACATACAAAAATCAGTACAGTTTCTATATACCAATAGTGAAATAACTGAGAAAGAAAGAATAAAGGCAATCTCATTTATAATAACTACAAAAAACAACCTAGGAATAAATTTAACCAGGGAGGTGAAAGATCTATACAAGTAAAACTAACTATAGAACACTGATGAAAGCAATTGAAGAGGACAAAAATGGAAAGAGATTTCATATGGATTTAGAATTATGGATCAGAATAATTAATATAATTAAAATGACCATACTTCCTAAATCAATCTACAGATTCAATGCTACCCCTATCAAAATACCAATGTGATTTTTCACAGAATTAGAAAAACAACGCTAAAATTCATATGGAATGAAAAATGAGCCCAAATAGACAAAGCAACTCTGAGCAAAAATAATAAAGGTGCAAGTATCACACGACCTGACTTCAAAATACATTACAATGTTATGATAACAAAAACAGCATGGTATTGGTATAAAAATACCCACACAGACCAATGGCAAAGAATCAATAACCCAAAAATAAATTCACATATTTAGAGCCAACTGATCTTCAGCAAAATCATCAGGAACATACACTGGGGAAAGGACATCCTCTTGAATAAAAGGTGTTGGGAAAACTGGAAACTCATTTGCAGAAGAATAAAACAAGACTATCTTTCACCATATTAAAAAATCAATTCAAAATGAATTGATGACTTAAATATAAGACCTGAAAATATAAAACTGAAGGAAAATACTTCAGAATATTGGTCTAATCAAAGATTTTAGATTTTACATCTATGACCTCAAAGACACAAACAACTATAACAAAAACAGACAAATTGAATAACATTAAACTAAAAACCTTCTGTAGAGCAAAGGAAGCAATCAATGTAGAGACAGCCTGTTGAATGGCAAGAAAAAAATTTGCAAACTATTTATCCAAGAAGGAACTAATAACCAGAATACACAAGAAACTGAAACAACTCAAAAATAAAAAAAGAAATCTTATTTTAAAATAGGCAAAGGACATAAATAGCCATTTCTCAAAAGAAGACATACGAATGGCCAACAGGTATGTGAAAAAAATGCTCAACATCACTAATCATCAGGAAAATACCAATTAAAAGTACAGTCAGATATCTTATTACCAGTTAGAATAGCTGTTATTAAAAGGACAAAAAATAATAGATACTCATGAAGACATAAAGAAAACATAGGTCTTTAATTTTTTAAGTCAAGTATTTTTAATATTCTTCAAGTGGCATGGAAAATGTCATTGTTTTTCTAATTTATTGACTAATTGATTCTATTGTAAGTGCAATATTGCTACAGAGCTGATACTCATAAAGCTCCATTATATGAAAGAGTCACACCATTTTTTTCTCTGTCCTCTCTACTTTTAAGTTTTGCAACAATCATTTTCTAAACATTATCAATATCCCTAAAAATTAATATAACTAACACTACCTGCCTTACACCCATACTTTCTCACCTTCAAGCTTCTTTCCCCACTGCAAACTGAGCTGTTCTTACAACTTAGATCTGACTGCTTTATTTTATTTTATTTTTTTATTATTATACGCCAAGTTCTAGGGTACATGTGCACAACATGCAGGTTTCTTACATATGTATACATGTGCCATGTTGGTATGCTGCACCCATTAACTCGTCATTTACATTAGGTATATCTCCCAATGCTATCTCTCCCCCATCTTCCCTCCCAACAATAGGCCCCAAAGTGTGATGTTCCCTTTCCTGTGTCCAAGTGATCTCATTGTTCAATTCTCACTTATGAGTGAGAACATGCAATGTTTGGTTTTCTGTTCTTGCGAGAGTTTGCTGAGAATGATGGTTTCCAGCTGCATCCATGTCCCTACAAAGGACAAAAACTCATCCTTTTTTATGGCTTCATAGTATTCCATGGTGTATATGTGCCACATTTTCTTAATCCAGTCTGTCACTGATGGACATTTGAGTTGATTCCAAGTTTTTGCTATTGTGAATAGTGCTGCAATAAACATAGGTGTGCATGTGTCTTTATAGCAGCATGATTTATAATCCTTTGGGTATATACCCAGTAATGGGATGGCTGGGTCAAATGGTATTTCTAGT
>NW_012102279.1:22099-22416 GCF_000951045.1 Mandrillus leucophaeus
CATGTCTATGTCCTGAATGGTATTACTTAGGTTTTCTTCTAGGGTTTTTATGGTTTTTGGTCTAACATTTAAGTCTCTAATTCATCTTGAATTAATTTTCGTATAAGAAGTAAGGAAGGGGGGGGCGGAGCAAGATGGCCAAATAGGAACAGCTCCAGTCTCCAACTCCCAGTGCAAGCGACACAGAAGACCGGTGATTTCTGCATTTTTAACTGAGCCTCTCCTGCTGACACCCAGGCAAACAGGGTCTGGAGTGGATCTCAAGCAATCTCCAAAAGACCTACAGCTGAGGGTCCTGACTGTTAGAAGGAAAACTA
>NW_012102280.1:0-428 GCF_000951045.1 Mandrillus leucophaeus
TTGATCTGTCTAATGTTGACAGTGGAGTGTTGAATTCTCCCATTATTTTTGTATGGGAGTCTAAGTCTCTTTGTAAGTCTCTAAGGACTTGCTTTATGAATCTGGGTGCTCCTGTATTGGGTGCATAAATATTTAGGATATTAGCTCTTCCTGTTGAATTGATCCTTTTACCATTATGTAATGGCCTTCTTTGTCTCTTTTGATCTTTGATGGTTTAAGGTCTGTTTTATCAGAGACTAGTATTGCAACTGCTACTTTTTTTTATTCTCTATTTGCTTGGTAGATCTTCCTCCATCCCTTTATTTTGAGCCTATATATGTCTCTGCGTGTGAGATGGGTCTCCTGAATACAGCAGACTGATGGGTCTTGACTCTTTATCCAGTTTGCCGGTCTCTGTCTTTTAATTGGACCATTTAGTCCATTTACAT
>NW_012102280.1:2447-25514 GCF_000951045.1 Mandrillus leucophaeus
GAAAATGCAGAAATCACCGGTCTTCTGTGTCGCTCGCGCTGGGAGTTGGAGACTGGACCTGTTCCTATTCAGCCATCTTGCTCCGCCCCCCCTCTCTCCAGTTTTCAATGGACGACATCTCCTTGCTCAGCACAGGCCTCAGGGTAACACTTAATATCTCTTCACAGATTCCTCAAAGACTGAGTTTCCAAACTGGGCAATGTAGAGTAAGCTTTAACTCTGTGAAATGAGCGCACGTATCAGAGAGCAATTCTTGGAACGCTTCTTTTTGGGTTTTATTTGAGGATATTTCACTTTCTGTACAGTCTTCAATGCACTCCGTAATATCACATTTTTGGTTTTACAGGAACAGTATTCAAACATTGCCTTATGAGAAAAGAGGCATAACTCGCTGAGTGGAAGGCACACATCACAAAGCAGTTTCTCATAAAGCTTCTCTCCAGTTTTTATCTGAAGATATTTACTTTTTCACCATTGGCCTGAATGTGATTCCTAATATCCCTTTATGGATCTGTCTATGACGGAGTTTCCAGGCTGCGTAACATAAACAAAGCTTTATCAATGTGTGATGAATAAACATAGCAAAAAGCAGATTCACAGAAAGCTTCTTTCTGTTTTTTACCTGAAGATATTTCCTTTTTCACCATAATCCTGAATGTGCTCCTGAATGTACCTTCTCGAATCCGTCCATGAGAGAGTTTCCAAGTTGCATAATGTAAAAAAGGCTTTATCTATGTGAGATGAATAAACACAGCACAAAGCAGATTCACAGAAATAATCTTTTCAGTTTTTATCTGAAGATATATCCTTTTTCACCATAGGCATCCATATGCCCCCGGACATCAATTGGTACCTTTTTCTCCTAAAGGGTCTCCCTGATGCTGTATCAGAAGAGATGTATAACACTGTGAGTGGAATGCACACATCACAAAGTAGTTCCTCGGAAAGCTTCTCTCCAGTTACTATCTGAACATATTTCCTGTTTCACTGTAAGCCTCAAAGCATTCCCGAAATCCCTTAGCACACTAAACATAAACAGTGTTATAAAATTGCTCAATGAAAAGAGAAGCTTAGCTGAGTGAGAGGAATTCACACAACACAGCAGTTTTACAGAAAGCTTCCTTCTGGTTTTTATTTGAGGATATTTCTTTCTCCATATTCTAAAGTGCATTTCCAAACCTCCTTCCTCAGATTCCACAGAAACAGTGATTTCAACCTGCTCAATCCAAAGAATGGTTTAAAGAGTTAAACCATCATGAGATGAATACACACAACGCAAAGCAGTTGCTTAGAAAGCTTCTCTCCAGTTTTCATCAGAAGACATTTCATTGCTCACCACAGGCCTCTGGGCACCACCAATATCCCTTTGCAGATTCCTCAAAGACTGAGTTTCCAAACTGGGCAAGTAGACTAAGCTTTAACTCTGTTAAATGAATGCGCATGTCAGAGAGTAGTTTCTTGGAACACTTCTTTCTGTGTTTTATTAGAGGATAGTTCACTTTTGGCCATAGTCTTCAATGCACTCTGAAATAACAATTTTCGATTTTACAGGAACAGTGTTCAAACACTGCCTTATGAGAAAAAGATATAATTCCCTGAGTGGAATGCACACATCACCAAGCAGTGTCTCAGAAAACTTCTCTCCAGTTTTTATCTGAAGATATTTCCTTTTTCACCATAGGCCTGAATGTGTACCTGAAAGTTCCTTCGCAGATCCGTCCATGACAGAGTTTCCAACTGCGTAATATAAGGAAAGCTTTATCTATGTGAGATGAATAATCATATGTATCACAAAGCAGTTTCACGCAAAGCTTCTTTCCAGTTTTGGTCTGAGCATATTTCATTTTTCACCATAGCCGTCCATATATGCCGGAATGTCCCTTGGTAGCTTTTTCTCCAAAAGGCTTGCCCCAATCCTCAATGAGAAGAAAGGTGTAACTCTTTGAATGGAATGTGCACATCAGAAAGCAGCTCCTCAGAAAGCTTCTCTCCAGTTTTTATCTGAAGATATTTCCGTTATCACCATAAGCCTCAGTAGCTCCCGAATATCCCTTTGCAGACTAAATAAAAACAGTGTTAGAATACTGCTCAATGAAAACAGAAGCTTAACTGTGCTAGTGGAATTCACATGACACAGAGCAGTTTCACAGAAAGCTTCCTTCTGGTTTTTATCTGAGGATATTCCTTTTTCAGCATATTCTAAAAGTGTTCCCAAAAGTCCTTTCTCAGGTTCTAGAGAAACAGTGATTTGAAACTTCTCAATCCAAAGAAAGATTTAACTCTATGAGATGAATACACACATCACAAAGCAGTTGCCCTGAAAGCTTCTCTCCAGTTTTCAACGGAAGACATTTCCTTGCTCAACACAGGCCCCTGGGAACCACTTAATATTCCTTCACAGATTACTCAAAGACAGAGTTTCCAAACTGGGCAATATAGAGTAAATTTTAACTCTCTGAAATGAAGGCACATATCAGAGATCAGTTTCTTGGAACGCTTCTTTCTGGGTGTTATATGAGGATATTTCACTTTTCACCATAGTCTTCAATGTGCTCTGAAATATCACTTTTTCGGTTTTGAAGGAACAGGGTTCAAACACTGCCTTATGAGAAAAGAAGTATAACTCACTGAGTGAAATGTCCACATCGCCAAGCTGTTTCTCAGAAAACTTCTCTCCGGTTCTCATCTGAAGATATTTCCTTTTTCACCAGAGTCCAGAAAATGCTCCTAAAGCTACCTTCTCGAATACGTCCCTGACGGAGTTTCTAAGCAGCCTAATATAAAGAAAGCTTTACGTATATGAGATGAATAAACGTAGCAAAAAGCAGATTCACATAAAATTTCTGTCGAGTTTTCATCTGAAGATGTTTCCTTTTTCACCATAGTCCTGAATGTGCCCCAGAATGTCCCTCTCGGATCCATCCATGATAGATTTTCCAAGCTGTGTATTGAAAAGAAAGCTTTTTGTATGTGAGATGAATACATATAGCACACAGCAGTTTCACAAAAGCTTCTATTGAGTTTTTGTCTGTGGCTATTTCCCTATTCACCATAGGCATCAATATGCTTACGGATATCCCTTGGTATCTTTTTCTGCAAAAGGGTTTCCCCAATGCTCTATTAGAAGAGAGGTGTAACACTGTGAGTGGAATGCACACGTCACAAAACAGTTCCTCGGAAAGCTTCTCTCCAGTTTCTCTCTGAACATATTTCCTTTTTCACCATAAGCCTCAAAGCGCTCCCGAATATCCCTTCACACGCTAAACATAAACAGTGTTAGAAAACTGCTCAATGAAAAGAGAAGCTTAACTGAGTGAGAGGAATTCACATGACATATAGCAGTTTCACAGAAAGCTTCCTTCTGGTTTTTATGTGAGGATATTTGTTTCTCCATATTCATAAGAGTGTTCCCAAATGTCCTTCCTCAGATTCCACAGCAACAATGATTTCAAACTGCTCAATCCAAAGAAAGGTTTAACTCTATGAGATGAATACACACATCACAAAGCAGTTGCTCAGAAAGCTTCTCTCCAGTTTTCTTCGGAAGACGTTTCCTTTCATACCGCAGGCCTCCGGGCGCAATTTAATATCCTTTAGAAGATTCCTGAAAGACAAAGTGTCCAAACTGAGCAATGTAGAATAAGCTTCAACTCTGTGAAATGAATGCACCTATCAAAGAGTAGGTTCTTGGAACGTCTTTTTGGGTTTTATTTGAAGATATTGCATTTTTTGCCATAGTCTTCAATGCGCTCAGAAATATCACTTTTTCAGATTTACAGGAACAGTGTTCAAACACTGCCTTATGAGAAAAGAGGTATAACTCCCTGAGTGAAATGCACATATCACAAAGCAGTTTCTCAGAAACCTTCTCTAAAGTTTTTATCTGAAGATATCTCCTATTTCACCATAGGACTGAATGTCCTCCCGAATCTCCCTTCGCGAATCCGTCCGTGATGGAGTTTCAAACTGCGTAATAGAAAGAAAGTTTTATCTATGTGAGATGAATAGACATATCTATCACAAAGCAGTTTCACAGAAAGCTGCTTTCCAATTTTTGTCTGAGGATATTTCCTTTTTCACCGTAGCTGTCCATATACTCCCGAATGCCTCCTGGTAGCTTTTTCTCCAAATGCGATTCCCTAATCCTCTATGAGAAGAAAAGTATAACTCTGTGAGTGGAATGCACACGTCACAAAGCAGCTCCTCGGAAATCTTCTCTCCAGTATCTATCTGAAGATATTTCTGTTTTCACCATAAGCCTCAAAGCGCTCCCGAGCATCCCTTAGCTGACTAACCTAAAACAGTGTTAGAATACTGCTCAATGAAAGCATAAACTTAACTGTGTGTGTGGACTTCATGTGACCTAGGGTAGTTTCACAGAAAGTTTCCTTCTGGTTTTTATCGGAGGGTATTTCTTTTTCTGTATATTCTTAAGAGCATTGCCAATTGTCCTTTCTCAGGTTCCACAGAAACAGTGATTTCAAACTGCTCAATCCAAAGAATGATTAAATTCTATGAGATGAATACACACATCACAAAGCAGTTGCTCTGAAAGCTTCTCTCCAGTTTTCATCGGAAGACGTTTCCTTTCTCACCACAAACCTGCATGTGCCATTTAATATCCCTTTACAGATTCCTAAAAGACAGAGTTTCCAAACTGGACCGTGTAGTGTAAGCTTTAACTCTCTGAAATGAATGCACACATCAGAGAGCAGTTTCTTGGATCGCTTCTTTCTGGGTTTTATTTTCGGATATTTCACTTTTCGCCATAGTCTTCAATGTGCTGCAAAATATCATATTTTCATTTTTACAGGAACAGTGTTCAAAGACTGCCTTATGAGAAAATAGGTATAACTCCCTGAGTGGAATGCACTCATCACAAAGTTGTAGCTTGGAGAGTTACTCTCCAGTTTTTATCTGAAGATATTTCCTACATCCCCACCAGCCTGAATGTGCTTTGGAATGTCTCTTCTCGAATCCGTCCATGACGCAATTTCAAAACTGCATAATAGAAAGAAAGTTTTATCTATGTGAGTTGAATACACATATCTATCGCAAAGCAGTTTCACAGAAAGTTTCTTTCCAGTTTGTCTGAGGATATTTCCCTTTTCATCATAGTCGTCCATATATTCCCGAATGGCCCCGGTAGCGTTTTCTCCAAATGGGATGTCCCATTATTCTATGAAAGGAAAAGTATAACTCCATGAGTGGAATGCACACGTCACAAAGCAGATCTTCGGAAATCTTCTATCCAGTGTCT
Source organism: Mandrillus leucophaeus (assembly GCF_000951045.1). Lineage (NCBI taxonomy): Eukaryota > Metazoa > Chordata > Mammalia > Primates > Cercopithecidae > Mandrillus > Mandrillus leucophaeus. Next base: position 7,708 of record NW_012102280.1, read on the forward strand.
ATCTGAAGATATTTCCATTTTCATCGTAAGCCTCAAAGTGTTCTGATTATCCCTTAGCTGACTAACCAAAAACAGTGTTAGAATACAGCTCAATGAACACAGAAGCTTATCTGTGCGAGTGCACTTCACGTGACCTAGAGCAGTTTCACGGAAAGTTTCCTTCTGGTTTTTATTGCAGTATATTTCTTTTTCAGCATATTCTTAAGAGCATTCCCAAATGTCCTTTCTCAGTTTCCAAAGAAACAGTGATTTCAAACTGCTCAAATCAAAGAATTATTTAACTCTATGAGATGAATACACGTATCACAAAGCAGTTCCTCAGAAAACTTCTCTCCAGTTTTCATCAAAAGACATTTCCTTTCTTACCACAAGCCTCCGGGCGCCACTTAATATCAGTTCACAGATTCCTAAAAGACAGAGTTTCCAAACTGGGCAACGTAGTGTAAGATTTAACTCTGAAATGAATGCACATATCAGAAAGCAATTTCTTTGAACGCTTCTTTCTGGGTTTTATTTCTGGATATTTTACTTTTTGCCGTAGTCTTCAATGCCCTGCAAAGTATCCCTTTTTCAGTTTTACAGGAACAGTGTAAAACTGCTAAATAAATTTTTCATTTTTACAGGAGCAGTGTTCAAACAGTGCCTTATGAGCAAAGAGGTATAACCACTGAGTGGAATGCACACATGACAAAGCACTTTCTCAGAAAGCCTCTCTCCATTTTTTATCTAAAGATATTTCCTTTTTCACCATAGGACTGAATGTGCTCCTGAATTTTCCTTCGTTAATCCATCCATGACAGAGTTTCCAAACTGCATAATATAAAGAAAGTTTTATCTATGTGGGAGGATAAATATGTATATCACAAAGCAGTTTCACAGAAAGCTTCTTTCCAGTTTTTGTTGGAGGATATTTCCTTTTTCACAATAACCATACATGTACTCCGGAATGTCCCTTGGTAGCTTTTTCTCCAAAAGGGATTCCCAAATCCTCTATGAAAAGAAAGGTATAACTCCGTAAGTGAAATGTACATGTCACAAAGCAGCTCCCCTGAAAGCTTCTCTCCAATTTCTATCTGAAGATATTTCCGTTTTCACCATAAGCCTCATAGCACTCCCGAATATCTCTTCACAGACTAAACAAAGCAGTCTCACAGAAAGCTTGCTTCTGTTTTTCATCTGAGGGTATTTCTTTTTCAGCATATTCTAATGAGCATTCCCAAATGTCCTTTCTCTGGTTCCACAGAAACAGTGATTTCAAACTCTTCAATCCAAAGAACGGTTTAACTCTCTGAGGATAATACACACATCACAAAGCAGCTGCTCAAAAAGCTTCTCTCCAGTTTTCAATGGAAGGCATTTCCTTGCTCACCACAGGCCTCTGAGAGCAACATAATATCCCATTGCAGATTCCTCCAAGACAGAATTTCTAACTGGACAACGTAGAGTAAGCTTTAACTCTGTGAAATGAATGCACATATCAGAGAGCAATTTCTTGGAACGATTTTTTCTGAGTTTTATTTGAGAATACTTCACTTTTTGCCATAGTCTTCAATAACTCCCTGAGTGGAATGCACACGTCACAAAGTAGTTTCTCAGAAAGCTTCTCTCCAGTTTTTATCTGAAGATATTTCCATTTTCAGCATAGGCCTGAATGTACTCCAAATGTCTCTTTGCAGATCCATCAATGACAGAGTTTCCAAGCTGCGTAATGTAAAGAAAGCTTTATCTGTGTGAGATGAATAAATATAGCAAAAGCAAATTCACAGAAAGCTTCTTTCCAGTTTTTATCTGAAGATATTTCCTTTTTCACCATAGTCCAGAATATTCTCCCGATTGTCCCTTCGTGGATCCGTCCATGACAGTTTCCAATCTGCGTAATGTAAAGAAAGCTTTATCTATGTGAGAAGAATACACATATCACAGAGTAGTTTCACAGAAAGATTCTTTCCAGATTTAGTCTGAGGTATTTCCCTTTTTGTCATATTCGTCAATTTGCCTGTGAATATCCCTTGGTACCTTTTCCTCCAAAAGGGTTTCCCCGATGCTGTATGAGAAAAGAGGTATAATACTGTGAGTGGAATGCACACGTCATGAAGCAGTTCCTCTTAAAGCTTCTCTCCAGTTTCTATCTGAACATATTTCTTTTTTCACCATAAGTCTCAAAGCGCTTCTGAATATCCCTTCAAACGCTAAACATAAACAGTGATAGTGAACTTTTGAATGACAAGAGAACCTTAACCGAACAAGAGGAATTCACACGACACATAGCGGTTTCACAGAAAGCTTCCTTCTGGTTTCTATCTGAGGATATTTCTTTCTGCATATTCTAAGGAGCGTTCCCAAATGTCCTGCCTCAGATCCCATAGAAACAGTGATTTCAAACTGCTCAATCCAAAGAATGATTTAACTCTATGAGATGAATATACACATCACAAAGCAGTTGCTCAGAAAGCTTCTCTCCAGTTTCCACGGAAGACATTTCCTTGCTCACCACAGGCCTTCGGGAGGCAATTAATATCCCTTTACAGATTCCTCAAGAGAGAGTTTCCAAACTAGGCAACGTAGAGTAAACTTTATCTCTGAAATAAATGCACATATAAGAGAGCATTTTCTTAGAACGCTTCTTTCTGGATTTTATTTGAGGATAGTTTACTTTTGGCCATACTCTTTAAAGTGCTCCGAAATATCACTTTTTCGGTTTTAGAGGAACAATGTTCAAACACTGCCTTATGAGAAAAGAGGTATAACTACCTGAGTGGAATGCACACATTACAAAGTAGTTTCTCAGAGTTTGTCTCCTGTTTTTATCTGAAGATATTTCCTTTTTCACCATAGTCCTGAATGTGCTTCTGAATGTCCCTTTGTGGATCAGTCCATGACGGAGTTTCCGACTGCATAATGTAAAGAAAGCTTTAACTACGTGAGATGAATAAACATAGCAAAAAACAGATTCACACAATGTTTGTTTCCAGTTTTTATCTGAAGATGCTTCCTTTTTCACCAGAGTCCTGAATGTGCTCACGAATGTCCCTTCGCCAGTCAGTCCATGACTTAGTTTCCAAGTTGCATAACATAAAAAAGCTTTATGTATGTGAGATTAATACACATAGCAAAAAACAGGTTCACGGAAAGTTTCTTTGTCCTTTTTATCTGATGATATTTCCTTTTTTATCCTAGTCCTGAATATGCTCCTGAGTGCCCCTTTGCGGAATCGTCCATGACAGTTTCAAGCTGCGTAATGTAAAGAAAGCTTTATCTGTGTAAGATGAATACACATAGCTTGGAGCAGTTTCACAGAAAGCTTTTTTTCTCTTTTTGTCTGAGGCTATCTCCCTTTTCAACATAGGCGTCAACATGCTCCCGAATATACCTTGGTAACTTGTTCTCCAAAACAGCTTCCCCAATGCCATATGAGAATAGAGGTATAACACTGTGAGTGGAATGCACACGTCACAAAGCATCTCCTCAGAGAGCTTCTCTCTGGTTTGTATCTGAACGTATTTCCTTTTTCACTGTAGGCCTCAAAGCACTCCTGAATATCCCTTCGCACGCTAAAGAAAAACAGTGTTAGAAAACTGCTCAGTCAAAGAGAAGATTAACTGAGCGAGAGGAATTCACACCACATATAGCAGTTTCACAGAAAGCTTCCTTCTGGTTTTTATCTGAGGATATTTCTTTCTCCATATTCTAAAGAGCATTCCCAAATGTGCTTTCTCAGGTTCCACAGAAAGAGTGATTTCAAACTGCTAAATCCAAAGAATGATTTAACTCTATGAGAAAAATCTACACATTACAAAGCAGTTGTTCAGAAAGCTTCTCTCCATTTTTCAACGGAAGACATTTCCTTGCTTGCCACAGGCCTCCAGTCGTGACTTAATATCCTTTTGCAGAATCCTCAAAGACAGACTTTCCAAACTGGGAAATATAGAGTTAGCTTTACCTCTCTGTAATGAATGCACATGGCAGAGAGCAGTTTCTTGGATCCCTTCTTTCTGGGTTGTTTTAGGATATTTCACTGTTTGCCATAGTCTTCCTTGCACTCTGAAATATTACATTTTCGGTTTTACAGGAAGACTACTAAAGCATTGCCTTATGAGAAAACAGGTATAATTCCCAGCGTGGAATGCACACATCTCAAAGTAGTTTCTCAGAAAGCTTCTATCCACTTTTTATCTGAAGATATCTCCTTTTCCAGCGTAGGCCTGAATATACTCCCGAATGTCCCTTCGCGGATGGGTCCATGACGGAGTTTCCAAACTGCCTAATATAAGGAAAGTTTTATCTATGTGAGATAAATAAACATATCTATCACAAAACAGTTTCACTGAAATCTTTCCAGTTTTTGTCTGAGGATTTTTTTTCACCATAGCCATCCATATATTCCTGAATGTCCCTTGGTAACTTTTTCTCCAAAAGGGATTCTCCAATCCTTTATGAGTAGAAAGGTATAATTCTGTGAGTGGAATGTACACATCACAAAACAGCTCCTCGGAAAGCTTCTCTCCAGTTTATATTTGAAGATATTTCCTTTTTCACCATAAGCCTCAAAAGCTGCGAAATATCTCTTCGCAGATTAAACAAAAACAGTGTTAGGCTACAGCTCAATGAAAAGTGAAGCTTAACTGTGTGAGCAAAATTCACGTGACACAGAGCAGTTTCACAGAAAGCTTCCTTCTGGTTTCTATCTGAGGTTATTACTTTTTGAGGGTATTTCAAAGAGCGTTCCCAAATATCCTTTCTGAGATACAACAGAAACAGTGATTTCAAACTGCTCAATCCAAAGAATGATATAACTCTATGAGATGAATACAAACATCACAATAGAGTTGCTCAGGAATCTTCTCTCCAATTTTTAACAGAACATTTCCTTGCTCGCCACAGGCCTCCGGTTGCCACTTCATATCCCTTCTCAGAATCCTCAAAGACAGACTTTCCAAACTGGAAAATGTAGAGTAAGCTTTAACACTGTGAAATGAATGGACATGTCAGAGAGCAATTTCATGGAATGCTTCTTTCTGGTTTTATTTGATGAGATTTCAGTTTTCACCATAGTCTTCAATGTGCTCGGAATATCACTTTTTTAGATTTACAGGAACAGTGTTCAAACAGTGTCTTATGAGAAGAAAGGTATAATTCCCTGAGTGGAATGCACACATCACCAAGCAGTTTCTCAGAAATCTTCTCTCCAGTTTTTATCTGACGATATTTTCTTTTTCACCATAGGCCCGAATGTGATCCCAACTATCCCTTCGTGGATCCATCCATGATGGATTTTCCAAGCTGCATAATATAAAGGAAGTTTTATCTATGTGAGATGAATAAACATATCTATCACAAAGCAGTTTCACACACAGCTTCTTTCCAGTTTCTGTCTGAGGATATTTCCTTTTTCACCATAGCCATCCATATACTCCCTAATGTCATTTGGTGGCTTTTTGAATGCTTCTCTCCAGTTTTTATCTGAAGATATTTCCATTTTCACTATAGTCATGAATGTGCTCCCGAATGTCCCTTCACGGATCCGTCTGTGACAGAGTTTCCAAGCTGCGTAATGTAAAGAAAACTTTGTCTATGTGAGATGAATAAACTTAGCAAAAAACAGATTCACAGAAATCTTCCTTCCAGCTTTTGTCTGAGGATATTTCCTTTTTCACCATAGCCGTCCATGTCCTCTTGAATGTCCCTTGATAACTTTTCCTCCAAAAGGGATTCCCCAATCCTTTATGAGAAGAGAGGTGTAACACTGTGAGTGAAATGCACTGGCCGGGTGTGATGGCTCAAGCCTGTAATCCCAGCACTTTGGGAGGCTGAGACGGGTGGATCATGAGGTCAGGAGATAGAGACCATCCTGTCTAACAAGGTGAAACACCTTCTCTACTAAAAAATACAAAAAACTAGCTGGGCAATGTGACGGGTGCCTGGAGTCCCAGCTACTCAGGAGGCTGAAGCAGGAGAATGGCGTGAACTCGGGAGGTGGAGCTTGCAGTGAGCTTAGATCCGGCCACTAACTCCAGCCTACGCGACAGAGCGAGACTCCATTTCAAAAAAAAAAAAAGAAAAAAGAAAAAAAAAAAGAAATACACAGGTCAGAAAGCAGTTCCTTGGAAAGCCTCTCTCCAGTTACTATCTGAGAAGCTTAACTGAGTGAGGGGCATTAACGGGACACATGGCAGTTTCACAGAAAGCTTCCTTCTGGTTTTCATCTGAGGATACTTTTTTCTCAATATTCTAAAGAGTGTTCCCAAATGTTCTTCCTCAGATTCCACAGAAACAGTGATTTCAAACTGCTTCATCCAAAGGATGATTTCACTCTAGGAGATGAATACACACGTCACAAAGCAGTTGCTCAGAAAGCTTCTCTCCAGTTTTCAACTTAAGACATTTCCTTGCTCAACAGAGGCCTCTGGGGGCCACTAAATATAATTTTGCATATTCTTCAAAGACAGAGTTTCCAAACTGGGCAATGTAGAGTAAGCTTTAACTCTGTGAAGTGAATGCACATATCAGAGAGCAGATTCTTGGAACACTTCTTTCTGGGTTTTATTTGAGGACAGATTACTTTTCCCCATAGTCTTCAATGCACTCCGAAATATAACTTTTTTGGTTTTACAGCAACAGTGTTAAAACTCTGCCTTATGAGAAAAGAGGTATAACTCCCTGAGTGGAATTCACACATCAGAAAGCAGTTTCTCAGAAAACTTCTCTCCGATTTTTATCTGAAGATATTTCCTTTTCACCATAGGCGTGAATGTGCTCCCGAGGGTCCATTCGCCGATCCCTCCATGACGGAGTTTCCAAACTGCATCACGTAAAGAAAGTTTTATCTAAGTGAGATGAATAAACATATGTATCACAAAGCAGTTTCACACAAAGCTTCTTTCCAGTTTTTGTCTGAGGATATTTCCTTTTTCACCATTGCCATCCATATACTCCCCAATGCCTCTTGGTGTCTTTTTCTCCAAAAGAGGTTCTCCAATCCTCTAAGCGAAGAAAAGTATATCTCTGTGAGTGGAATGCACACGTGACAAAGCCCCTCCTCGGAAACTTCTCTCCAGATTCTGTCTGAAGATATTTCTGCTTTCACCATAAGCCTCAAAGTGTTAACGAATTTCCTTTCGCAGACTAAACAAAAACAGTGTTATAATACTGCTCAATGAAAAGAGAAGCTGAACTGAGTGAGTGGAATTCAAGTGACACAAAGCATTTCACAGAAAGCTTCTTCCTGTTTTTTATCTGAGGCTATTACTTTTTCCAGCATATTCTAAAGAGCGTTCCCCAGTATCCTTTCTCACTTTCCACAGAAACAGTGAATTCAAACTCCTCAATCCAAGAACGGTTTAACTCTATGAGAGGAATGCACACATCACAAAGAAATTGCTCAGAAAGCTCCTCTCCAGTTTTCAACGGAAGACATTTCCTTGCTCACCACACGCCTCCTGGCGCCACTTAATATCCCTTCGCAGATTCCTCAAAGACAGAGTTTCCAAATTGGGCAATGTCGTGTAAGCTTTAACTCTTAGAAATGAATGCACACACAAGAGAGTAGCTTCTTGGACCGCTTCTTTCTGGGTTTTATTTGAGGATAGTTTAATTTTCATCATAGTCTTCAATGTGCTCCGAAATACCACTTTTTCGGTTTTACAGGAAATGTGTTCAAACACTGCCTTATGACAAAAGAGGTAAAACTCCTTGAGTCGAATGCACATATCACAAAGCAGTTTCTCAGAATGCTTCTCTCCAGTTTTTATCTGAAGATATTTCCATTTTCAAAATAGTCCTGAATGTGCTCCCGAATGTCCCTTCACGGATCCGTCAATGACAGAGTTTCCAAGCTGTGTAATGTAAAGAAGGCTTTATCGATGTGAGACGAATAAACATAGCAAACAGCAGATTCACAGAAATCTTCCTTCCAGCTTTTGTCTGAAGATATTTCCTTTTTCACCATAGTGGTCCATATACTCCTGAATGTCCCTTGGTAGCTTTTTCTCCAAAAGGGATTCCCCAATCTTTTATGAGAAGAGAGGTATAACACTGTGAGTGGAATGCACAGGTCACAAAGCAGTTCCTCGGAAAACCTCTCTCCAGTTTCTATCTGAACATATTTCCTTTTACATCGTAAGCCTCAAAGCACTCCCAAATATCCCTTTGCACGCTAAAGCATAAACAGTGTTAGAAAAGTGCTCAATGAAAAGAGAAGCTTAACTGAGTGAATGGAATTCACACGACACATAGCAGTTTCACAGAAAGCTTCCTTTTGGATTTTACCTGAGGATATTTCTTTCTCCAAATTCTAAAGAGCGTTCCCAAATGTCCTTCCCCAGATTCCACAGAAACAGTGATTTCAAACTGCTCCTTACAAAGGATGATTTAACTCTATGAGATGAATACACCCGTCAGAAAGCAGTTGCTCAGAAAGATTCTCTCCAGTTTTGAAAGGAAGATATTTCCTTGCTCAACATAGGCCCCCGGGCGCCACTTAATATAACTTCGCAGATTCCTCAAAGACAGACTTTCCAAACTGGGCAATATAGAGTAAGCTTTAACTCTGTGAAGTGAATACACATATCAGAGAGCAGTTTCTTGGAATGATTATCTGTGAGTTTTATTTGAGGATATTTCCCTTTTCGCCATAGTCTTCAATGCACTTTGAAATATAACCTTTTTGGTTTTACAGGAAGACTGTTCAAACACAGCCTTACGAGAAAAGAAGTATAACTCCGTGAGTGGAATACACACATCACAAAGCAGTTTCTCAGAAAATTTCTCTCCATTTTTTATCTGAAGATATTTCCTATTTCACCATAGGCCTGAATGTGCTCCTGAACATTCCTTCACGAATCCATCCATGGCGATGTTTTCAAAATGTGCAATGGAAAGAAAGTTTTATCTATGTGAGATGAATAAACATGTCTATCACAAAGCAGTTTTACAGAAAGTTTCTTTCCAGTTTATGTCTGAGGATATTTCCTTTTTCACCATAGCCGTCCATACACTCCCGAATGTCCCCTGGTAACTTTTTCTCCAAAAGACATTTCTCATTCCTCTATGAGAAAAAAAGTATAACTCTGTGAATGGAATGCACACATCACAAAGCAGCTCCTCGGAAATCTTCTCTCCAGTTTCTATCTGAAGATAATTCCGTTTTCACCATAAGCCTCAAAGCACTCCCGTGTATCCTTTAGTTGACAAAACTAAAACAGTGTTAGAATACTGCTCAATGAAAACAAAAGCTTAACTGTTCGAGGGGAATTCACATGACACAGAGCAGTTTCACAAAAGCTTCCTTCTGATTTTTATCGGAGGGTATTTCTTTTTCAGCATATTCTTAAGAGCATTCCCAAATGTCCTTTCTCAGATTCCACAGAAAGAGTGTTTCAAACTGCTCAATCCAAAGAATGATTTAACTCTATGAGATGAGTACACACATCACAAAGGCATTGCTCAGAAAGCTTCTCTCCAGTTTTCAACGAAGACATTTCCTTGCTCACCACAGGCATCCGGTTGCCACTTAATATCTCTTTGCAGAATAATCAAAGACAGACTGCTAATATCACTTTTTTAGTTTTATAGGAACAGTGTTCACACAGTGCCTTATGAGAAGAAATTTATAACTCCCTGAGTGGAATGCAAACATCACCAAGCAGTTTCTCCGAAAGCTTCTCTCCAGTCTTTTTCTGACAATATTTGCTTTTTCACCATAGACCCGAATGTGATCCCGAATATCCCTTCACGGATCCATCCATGACGTAGTTTCCAAGCTGCATAATGGAAAGAAAGCTTTATCTATGTGAGATGAATAAACATAGAAAAAAAGCCGACTCTCAGAAAGCTTCTTTCCAGTTTCCATCTGAAGATATTTCCTTTTTCACCATAGTCCAGAATGTTCTCCCGAATATCCCTTCACGGATCCGTCCATGACACGGTTTGCAAGCTGCGTAATGTAAAGAAAGCTTTATCTATGTGAGATGAATACACATATCACAGAGCACTTTCATAGAAAGCTTCTTTCCAGTTTTTGTCTGAGGCTCTTCCTCTTTTCACCATAGGCTTCTATATGCTCCTAGATATCCCTTGGTACCTTGTTCTCCAAAAGAATCTCCCCGATGCTGTATGAGAAGAGATGTAAAATACTGTGAGTAAAATGCACATGTCACAAAGCAGTTCCTCGGAAAGCTTCTCTCCAGTTTCGGTCTAAAGATATTTCCTTTTTCAGCATAACCTCAAAGCGCTCCCGAATATCCCTTCACACGCTAAATATAAATGGGGTTAGAAAACTGCGCAATGAAAACTGAGGTTTAACTGAGTGACAGGAATTAAGACGAAACAGAGTAGATCAACAGAAAGCTTCCTTCTGGATTTTACATGTGGATATTCCTTTCTCCATATTTTAAGGAGAATTCCCAAAGGTACTTCCTTAGATTCCACAAACACAGTGATTTCAAAGTGCTCAATACAAAGAATAGTTTAACTCTATGAGATGTATACAATATCACAAAGCAGTTACTCAGAAAGCTTCTCTCCAATTTTCATCTGAAGACGTTTCCTTGCTTACCACAAGCCTCCGGGCGCCACTTAATATCAATTCACAGGTTTCCCAAAGACAGAGTTTCCAAACTGGGCAACGTAGAGTAAGCTTTAAGTCTGTGAAATGAATGCACATATCAGAGAGCAGATTCTTGAACCTCTTCTTTCTGGGCTTTATTTAGGATATTTCACTTTTCACCATAGTCTTTCATGTGTTTGTACATATTACTTTTTCAATTTTACAGGAACAGTGTTCAAACACTGCCTTATGAGAAAAGAGGTATAACTCCCTGAGTGGAGTGCACACATCACCAAGAAGTTTCTCAGAAAACTTCTATCCAGTTTTAATCTGTAGACATCTCCTTTTCCACTGTAGGCCTGAATGTGCTCCCGAGTGTCCCTTTGCGAATTCGTCCATGACGGCATGCAAAACTGCGTAAAAGAAGGAAAGCTTTATCTATGTGAGATGAATAAACATATCTATCACAAACCAGTTTCACAGAAAGCTTCTTTCCCGTTTTTGTCTGATGATATTTCCTTTTCCACCATAGGCATCCATATACTGTCGAATGTCCCATGGTAGCTTTTTCTACAAAAGGGATTCCCCCATCCTCTATGAGAAGAAAAGTATAACTCTGTGAGTGGAATGCACACATCACAAAGCAGCTCCTCAGAAATATTCCCTCCAGTTTCTATCTGAAGATATTTCCATTTTCAACATAAGCCTCAAAGCACTCCAGAGTATCCTTTAGCTGGCTAAACTAAAACAGTGTTAGAATACTGCTCAGTGAAAACGGAAGCTTAACTGTGCAAGTGGCATTCACATGACACAGAGCACTTTCACAGAAAGCTTCCTTCTGGTTTTTATCGGAGGATATTTCTTTTTCAGCACATTCTTAACAGCGTTCCCAAATGTCCTTTCTCAGGTACCACAGAAAGAGTGATTTCAAACTGCTCAATCCAAAGACTGATTTAACTCTATAATATGAATCCACACATCACAAAGCAGTTGCTCAGAAAGTATCTCTCCAGTTTTCAACGGAAGACATTTCCTTACTCGCCACAGTACCCGGTGGCCACTTAATATCCCTTTGCAGAATCTTCAAAGACAGACTTTTCAAACTGGGAAATGTAGAGTAATCTTTAACGCTCTGAAATGAATGCACACGTCAGAGAGCAGTTTCTTGGAATGCTTCTTTCTGGGTTTTATTACAGGATATTTCACTTTTCACCAGAGTATTCCAAGCACTCTGAAATATTACTTTTTCGGGTCTATAGGAACAGAGTTCAAACATTGCGTTATGAGACAAGAGGTATAAATCCCTGAGTGGAATGCACACATCACAAAGCAGTTTCCCAGGAAGCTTCTATCCAGTTTTCATCTGAAGATATCTCCTGTTTCACCGTAGGCCTGAATATACTTCCGAACGCTCCTTCGCGGATCCGTCCATGATGGAGTTTCCAAACTGTGTAATATAAGGAAAGTTTTATCTATATGAGATGAACAAAGGTATCTATCACAAAGCAGTTTCACAGAAATCTTCTTTCCAGTTTTTGTCTGACAATATTTCTTTTTCCACCATAGCCATCCCTATAGTCCCGAATGTCTCTTGGTAGCTTTTTCTCCAAAAGACATTCACCAATCCTCTATAAGTAGAAAGGTATAATTCTGTGAGTGAAATGCACACGTCACAAAGCAGTTCCTCGGAAAGCTTCTCTCCAGTTTCTATCTGATCATATTTCCTTTCTCACTGTAAGACTCAAAGTATTTCCGAATATCCCTTTACACGCTAAACATGAACAGTGTTAGAAAACCCTTCAATGAAAAGGGAAGCTTAACTCAGCAAGAGGAATTCACACGACACATATCAGTTTCACAGAAAACTTCCTTCTGGTTTTCATCTGAGGATATTTCTTTCTCCATATTCCAAAGAGCGATCCCAAATGTCCTTCCTGACATACCACAGAAAAAGTTATTTCAAACTGCTCAATCCAAGGAATGGTTTAACTCCATGAGATGAATGCACACATCACAAAGCACTTGCTCAGAAAGCTTCTCTTCAGTTATCATGGGAAGACATTTCCTTGCTCACCACAGGTCTCTGGGACACAACTAGACATCCCTTCACTTATTACTCAAAGACCAAATTTGCAAACTGGGCAATGTAGAATACGCTTTATTTCTGTGAAGTGAATGCACATATCAGAGAGCAGTTTCCTGGAACGCTTCTTTCTGGGTTTATTTCAGGATATTTCACTTTTCACCACACTCTTCCATGCACTGCAAAATATCACTTTTTCAGTTTTACAGGAACAGTGTTCAAACACTGCCTTATGAGAAAAGAAGTAAAATTCCTTGAGTGGAATGCACACATCACAAGCAGTTTCTCACAAAGCTTCTCTTCAGTTTTTGGCTGAAGATATCTCCTATTTCTCCACAGGCCTGAATATGCTCCCGAATGTCCCTTTGCAAATCCGTCCATGACGCAGTTTCAAAACTACGTAATAGAGAGAAAGTTTTATCTATGTGAGATGAATAAACATATCTATCACAAAGCAGTTACACAGAAAGCTTCTTTCCAGTTTTTGTCTGAAATATTTCCTTTTATACCGTAGCCATCCATATACTCCCAAATGTCCCCTGGTAGTTTATTCTCCAAAAGGGATTCCGCAATCCTATATGAGAAGAAAAGTAAAACACTGTGAGTGAAATGCACACATCACAAAGCAGTTCCTCGGAAATCTTCTCTCCAGCATCTATCTGAAGATGTTTCCATTTTCATCATAAGCCTCAAAGCGCTCCCAAGTATCCCTTAGCTGACTAGCCTAAAACAGTGTGAGAACACTGCTCAATGAAAACAGAAGCTTAACTGTGTGAGTGGAATTCACATGACCTAGAGTAGTTTCACAGAAAATTTCCATCTGGTTTTTATCGGAGGGTATTTCTTTTTCAGCATATTCTTATGAGCGTTCCCAAATGTCCTTTCTCAGGTTCCACAAAATCAGTGATTTCAAGCCACTCAAACAAAGAATGATTTAACTCTATGAGATGAATACACACATCACAAAGCAGTTGCTCAGAAAATTTCTCTCCAGTTTTCATTGGAAGATGTTTCCTTTCTCACCACAAGCCTCCTGGCGCCACTTAATATTACCTCACAGATTCCTCAAAGACAGAGTTTACAACCTGGGCAAGGTAGTGTGAGCTTTAACTCTTGAAATAAATGCACACATCACGGAGCAGTTTCTTGCAACGCTTCTTTCTGGGTTTTGTTTCCGGATTTTCACTTTTCGCCATAGTCGTCAATGCGCTGCAAAATATCACTCTTTCAGCTTTTCAGGAACAGTTTTCAAACACTGCCTTATGAGAAAAGAGGTATAACTCCCTGAGTGGAATGCACACATCACAAAGCAGTTTCTCAGGAAGCTTCTCTCCAGTTTTTATCTGAAGATATTTCCTTTTTCAACTTAGGCCTGAATGTGCTCCTGAATGTTCCTTCACAAATCCGTCCATGACGCAGTTTCAAAACTGCATAATAGAAAGTTTTATCTATGTGAGATGAATAAATATATCCATCATAAAGCAGTTTCACAGAAAGCTTCTTTCCAGTTTTTGTCTGAGGATATTTCCTTTTTCACCATAGCCATCCATATACTCCCGAATGTCCCCTGGTAGTGTTTTCTCCAAATGGGATTCCCCAATCCTATCTGAGAAGAAAAGTATAACTGTGTGAGTCGAATGCACACATCACAAAGCAGCTTCTCACGAATCTTCTCTCCAGGATCTATCTGAAGATATTTCAATTTTCACCGTAAGCTTCAAAGTGCTCCCCAGTATCCCTTAGCTGATTAACCTAAAACAATGTTAGAATACTGCTCAATGAAAACAGAAGCTTAACTGTGTGAGTGAAATTCACGTGACCTAGAGCAACTTCACAGAAAGTTTCCTACTGGTTCTATCGGAGGGTATTTCTCTTTCAGCATATTCTTAAGAGCATTTCCAAATGTCCTTTCTCAGGATTAACAGAAACAGTGATTTCAAACTGCTCAATCCAAAGAGTGATTTAACTCTATGAGATGAATACACACATCACAAAGCAGTTGCTCCGCAATCTTCTCTCCAGTTTTCATCGGAAGACGTTTCTTTCTCACCACAAGCCTCCAGTCGCCACTTTCTATTCCTTCACAGATTCCTCAAAGACAGAGTTTCCAAACTGGGCAACGTAGTGTAAGCCTTAACTCTCTGAAATGAATGCACAAGTCAGAGAGCGGTTTCTTGGAACGCTTTTTTCTGGGTTTTATTTCAGAATATTTCACTTTTCACCATAGTCTTCAATGTGTTGCAAAATAACACTTTTTCTGTTTTACAGGAACAGTGTTTAAACACTGCCTTATGAAAAAAGACGTATAACTCCCTGAGTGGAATGCACACATCACAAAGTAGTTTCTCAGAAAGCTTTTCTCCAGTTTTTATTTGAAGTTATGTCCTATTTCCGCACAGGCCTGAATGAGCTCCCGAATGTCCCTTCATGAATCAGTCCATGATGCAGTTTCAAAAACTGCAT
This sequence comes from Mandrillus leucophaeus, assembly GCF_000951045.1. Taxonomy (NCBI): domain Eukaryota; kingdom Metazoa; phylum Chordata; class Mammalia; order Primates; family Cercopithecidae; genus Mandrillus; species Mandrillus leucophaeus. The sequence goes on from NW_012102280.1 coordinate 22,797, forward strand.
AATATATAGAAAGTTTTATCTATGTGAGATGAATACACATATCTATCACAAAGCAGTTTCACAGAAAGCTTCTTTCCAGTTTTTGTCTTAGGATAATTCCTATTTCACCATAGTCGTCCATACACTCCCGAATGTCCTTTGGTAGCTTTTTCTCCAAAAGAGATACCCCAATTCCCTAGTGAAGAAAAGTATATCTCTGTGAGTGGGATACATATGTTACAAAGCAGCTCCTCGAAAGCTTCTCTCCAGTTTCCATCTGAAGATATTTCCTTTTTCACCGTAAGACTCAAAGTGCTCCCAAATATCCTTCGCACACTAAACAAAAATAGTGTTAGAATACTGCTCAATGAAGAGAGAAGCTTAACTGTGTGAGCAGAATTCATATGAGAGAGAGCAGTTTCACAGAAAGCTTCCTTGTGTTTTTTATCTGAGGGTATTTCCTTTTCAGCATATTCTAAAGAATGTTCCCAAATGACCTTTCTCAGGCTCCACAGAAACAATGAATTCAAACTGCTCAATCCAAAGAATGATTTAACTCTATGAGACGAATCCACACATCACAAAGCAGTTGCTCAGAAAGCTTCTCTCCAGTTTTCAACGGAAGAAATTTTCTTGCTCACCACAGGCCCCTGGGCGCCACTTATTATCTCTTCGCAGATTCCTCAAAGACAGAGTTTCCAAACTGAGCAATGTAGAGTAAGCTTTAATTCTGTGAAATAAATGCGCACATCAGAGAGCTGATTCTTGGAATCCTTCTTTTGGGTTTTATTTGAGGATAGTTCAATTTTCATCATAGTCTTCAATGTGCTCTGAAATATCAGTTTTTCAGTTTTACAGGAAACGTGTTCAAACACTGCATTATGAGAAAAGAGGTGTAAGTCCCTGAGTGGAATGCAGAGATCACAAAGCTGTTTCTCACAAAGCTTCTCTCCAGTTTTTATCTGAGATATTTCCATTTTCAAAATAGTCTTGAATGTGCTTCCAAATGTCCCTTTGCGGATCCGTCCATGACACAGTTTCCAAGCTGTGTAATGTAAACAAAGCATTATCTATGTGAGATGAAAACACGTTTCCCAGATGAGTTTCACAGAAAGCTTCTTTCCAGTTTTTGTCTGAGGCTATTTCCGTTTTCACCATAGACATCATATGCTCCCGAATATCTCTTGTCAGCTTTTTCTCAAAAATGTTCTCCTGATGCTGTATGAGAACAGAGGTATAACACTCTGAGTGGAATGCACACATCCCAAAGCAGTTCCTCGGAAAGCTTCTCTACATTTTCTATCTGAAGATATTTCCTTTTTCACTGTAAGCCTGAAAGCGCACCCAAATATCCCCTCGCATGCTGAACATAAACAGTATGAAAACTGGTCAATGCAAGAGAAGCTTTACTGAGCGAGAGACATTCACATGACACATAGCAGTTTCACAGAAATCGTCCTTCTTGTTTTTATCTGAGGATATCTAGTTCTCCATATTCTAAAGAGCATTCCCCTATGTCCTTCCTCAGATTCCACAGAAACAGTGATTTCAAACTGCTCAATCCAAAGAATGGTTTAACTCTATGAGATGAATACACACATCGCAAAGCAGTCGCTCAGAAAGCTTCTCTCCAGTTTTCAAAGGAAGACGTTTCCTTGCTCACCACAGACCTTTGGGAGCCACTTAATATCCCTTCGCAGATTCCTGAAAGACAGAGTTTCCAAACTGGGCAATGTAGAGTGAACTTTCATTCTGTGAAATGAATGCACATATCAGAAAGCAGTTTCTTGGAGCGCTTCTTTCTGGGTTTCATTTGAGGGTGCTTCACTTTTCACCATAGTCTTCAATGCACTTGAAATAACTTTTTCATTTTTACAGGAACGGTGCTCAAACACTGCCTTATGGGAAAAGTGGTATAACTCCCTGAGTAGAATGCACACATCCCAAAGCAGTTTCTCAGAAAACTTCTCTCCAGTTTTTATCTGAAGATATTTCCTTTTTCACCATAGGCCTGAATGTGCTCAAGAATGTCCTTTTGAGGATCTGTACATGAGGGAGTATGCAAACTGCATAATATAAAGACAGTTTTATCTCTTTGAGATGAATAAACATATCTATCACAAAACAGTTTCACAGAAAGTTTCTCTCCAGTTTTTGTCTGAGGATATTTACTTTTCCACCACAGCCATCCATGTACTCCCAAGTGTCCCTTGGTAGCTTTTTCTTCAAAAGGGATTCCCCAATCCTCTATGAGAAGAAAGGTGTAAATCCGTGAGTGGAATGCACACGTCACAAAGCAGTTCCTGGAAAGCTTCTCTCCAGTTTCTATCTGAACATATTTGCTTTTCCACCGTAAGCCTCAAAGTGGTCTCAAATATCCCTTCACAGGGTAAACACAGTGTTAGAATACTGCTCAATGAAAGGAGAAGCTTAACTGTGTGAGTGGAATTCACATGACATAGAGCAGTTTCACAGAAAGCTTCCTTCTGATTTTTTTCTGAGGGTATTTCTTTTTCATCATATTCTAAAGAGTGTTCCCAAATGTCCTCTCTCAGATTTCACAGAAACAGTGATTTCAAACTGCTCAATCCAAAAAATGATTTATCTTTATGAGATGAATACACACATCGCAAAGCAGTTGCTCAGAAAACTTCTCCCCAGTTTTCAACAGAAGGCATTTCCTTGCTCACCACAGGCCTCCAGCGTCACTTAATATCCTTTGGTAGATTCCTCAAAGAC
>NW_012102280.1:25564-28760 GCF_000951045.1 Mandrillus leucophaeus
ATATCCCTTCGCAGATTCCTGAAAGACAGAGTTTCCAAACTGGGCAATGTAGAGTGAACTTTCATTCTGTGAAATGAATGCACATATCAGAAAGCAGTTTCTTGGAGCGCTTCTTTCTGGGTTTCATTTGAGGGTGCTTCACTTTTCACCATAGTCTTCAATGCACTTGAAATAACTTTTTCATTTTTACAGGAACGGTGCTCAAACACTGCCTTATGGGAAAAGTGGTATAACTCCCTGAGTAGAATGCACACATCCCAAAGCAGTTTCTCAGAAAACTTCTCTCCAGTTTTTATCTGAAGATATTTCCTTTTTCACCATAGGCCTGAATGTGCTCAAGAATGTCCTTTTGAGGATCTGTACATGAGGGAGTATGCAAACTGCATAATATAAAGACAGTTTTATCTCTTTGAGATGAATAAACATATCTATCACAAAACAGTTTCACAGAAAGTTTCTCTCCAGTTTTTGTCTGAGGATATTTACTTTTCCACCACAGCCATCCATGTACTCCCAAGTGTCCCTTGGTAGCTTTTTCTTCAAAAGGGATTCCCCAATCCTCTATGAGAAGAAAGGTGTAAATCCGTGAGTGGAATGCACACGTCACAAAGCAGTTCCTGGAAAGCTTCTCTCCAGTTTCTATCTGAACATATTTGCTTTTCCACCGTAAGCCTCAAAGTGGTCTCAAATATCCCTTCACAGGGTAAACACAGTGTTAGAATACTGCTCAATGAAAGGAGAAGCTTAACTGTGTGAGTGGAATTCACATGACATAGAGCAGTTTCACAGAAAGCTTCCTTCTGATTTTTTTCTGAGGGTATTTCTTTTTCATCATATTCTAAAGAGTGTTCCCAAATGTCCTCTCTCAGATTTCACAGAAACAGTGATTTCAAACTGCTCAATCCAAAAAATGATTTATCTTTATGAGATGAATACACACATCGCAAAGCAGTTGCTCAGAAAACTTCTCCCCAGTTTTCAACAGAAGGCATTTCCTTGCTCACCACAGGCCTCCAGCGTCACTTAATATCCTTTGGTAGATTCCTCAAAGACAGAGTTTCCAAACTGGGCAACGTAGAGAAAACTTTAGCTCTGTTAAATGAAAACACATATCACAGAGCAGTTTCTTGGAACACTTCTCTCTGGGTTTTATTTGAGGATATTTCACTTTCCGCCATAGTCTTCATAGTGCTCCGAAATATCACTTTCTCTGTTTTACAGGAACAGTATTCAAACACTGCCTTATGAGGAAAGAGTTATAACTCCCTGAGTGGAATGCACACATCACAAAGAAGTTTCTCAGAAGCTTCTCTCCAGTTTTTTCTGAAGATACTTCCTTTTTCACCATAGGTAAGAATGTGATCCTGAATATCCCTTCGGGAATCCATCCATGATGGAGTTTCCAAGCTGCATAGTGTAAAGAAAGCTTTACCTGTGTGAGATGAACAAATATAGCAAAAAGCAGATTCACAGAAAGTTTCTATTCAGTTTTTATCTGAATATATTTCCATTTTCACCATAGTCCTGAATGTGCTCCCGAATGTCCCTTCGCACATATGTCCATGACAGAGTTTCCAAGCTGAGTAATGTAACGAAAGCTTTATCTATGTGAGATGAATAAACATAACAAGAAGCAGATTCACAGAAAGCTTCTTTCCAGTTTTTATCTGAAGACATTTCCTTTTTCATCATACTACTGAATATGCTCCCGAATGTCCCATGGCGGATCCTTCCATGACAGAGTTTCCAAGCTGCGTACTGTAAAGAAAGCTTTATCTATGTGAGATGAATACATATATCACAGAGCAGTTTCACAGAATGCTTCTTTCCAGTTTTTGTCTGAGGCTGTTTCCCTTTTCACAATAGGCACGAATATGCTCCCAGATATCACTTGGTACCTTTTTCTCCAAAAGGTTTTCCCCGATGCTGTATGAGAAGACAGGTATAACACTGTGAGTGGAATGCTCACATCACAAAGCAGTTCCTTGGAAAGCTTCCCTCCAGTTTTTATCTGAACATACTTTCTTTTTCACCATAAGCCTCAAAGTGCTCCCGTATATTCCTTCATACACTACACATGAACAATGTTAGAAAACTGCTCAATGAAAAGAGAACCTTAACTGAGCGAGAGGAATTCCCATGACACACAGCAGTTTCACAGAAAGTTTCCTTCTGGTTTTTATTGTAGGATATTTGTTTCTCTATATTCTACTGATCTCTCCCAAATGTCCCTCCTCAGATTCCACAGAAGCAGTGAATTCAAACTGCTCAGTTTAAAGAATGATTTAACTCTATGGGATGAATACACACATCACAAAGCAGTTTCTCAGAAAGGTTCTCTGCAGTTTTCATTGAAAGACATTTCTTTGCTCACCACAGGCGAACGGGCACCGCTTACTATCCCTTCACAGATTTTTGAAAGACAGAATTTGCAAACTGGGCAATGCAGTAAGCTTTACCTCTGTGAAATGAATGCACACACAAGAGAACAGCTTCTTGGTACACTTCTTTCTGGGTTTTATTTGAGGATACATCACTTTTCACCATAGTCTTCAATGTGCTCCAAAATAGCACTTTTTCATTCTACAGGAACAGTGTTCAAACAGTGCTATATGAGAAAAGAGGTATAACACCCTGAGTGGAATACACACATCACAAGAGAGTTTCTCAGAATGCTTCTCTCCAGTTTTTATCTATATATAATTCCTTTTTCACCATAGGCCTGAAAGCGCTTTCGATTATTCTGTTGTGGATCCGTTGACGTAACATAAAGAAAGTTTTATCTATGTGAGATGAATAAACACAGCAAAAAGCAGATTCACAGAAAGCTTCTTTCCAGTTTCTATCTGAAGATATTTCCTTTTACACCATAGTCCTGAAAGTGCTCCCAAATATCCATTCGCGGATCCACCCATGACAGTGTTTCCAAGCTGTGAAATGTAGAGAAAGATTTATTTATGTCAGATGAATACACATATCTAAAAACAGTTTCACAGAATGAGTTTCCTAGGTGCTGTATGAGAAGAGAGGTAAAACACTGTGAGTGGAATGCACACATCAGAAAGCAGCACCTCAGAAAGCCTCTCTCCAGTTTCTATCAGAACATATTTCCTTTTTCACTGTAAGCCTCAAAGTGTTCCCGAATATCCCTATGCACGCTAAACATAAACAGTGTTAGGAAACTGCTCAATGAAAA
>NW_012102280.1:30335-31815 GCF_000951045.1 Mandrillus leucophaeus
AAGTCAGGTAACGTGATGCCTCCAGCTTTGTTCTTTTGACTTAGGATTGTCTTGGAGATGCGGGCTCTTTTTTGGTTCCATATGAACTTTAAAACTTTTTCAGCCTATTCTAAAGAGCATTCTTAAATTTCCTTTCTCAGGTTCCACAGAAACAGTGATTTCAAACCGCGCAATCCAAAGAATGATTTAACTCTACGAGATGAATACACATATCACAAAGCAGTTTGTGGAAGCTCAGAATGCTTCTCTCCAGTTATCAATGGAAGACATTTCCTTGCTCACCACAGGCCTCCGGGCACCACTTAATATTCCTTCGCAGATTCCTCAAAGATGTAGTTTCCAACTTGGGCAATGTAGAGTAAGTTTTAACTCTGTGACATGAATACACATAACAGAGAGAGTTTTCTTGGAACACTTCTTTCTGGGTTTTATTTGAGAATATTTCACTTTTTGCCACAGTCCTCAATGCCCTCCAAAATATCACTTTTTTGGTCTTACAAGAACACTTTTCAAACACTGCCTTATGAGCAAAGAGGTAAAACCACTGAGTGGAATGCACACATGGCAAAGCACTTTCTCAGAAAGCCTCTCTCCAGTTTTTATCTAAAGATATTTCCTTTTTCTCCATAGGTCTGAATGTGCTCCTGAATTTACATTCGTGGATCCGTCCATGGTGGAGTTTCAAAACTACATAATATAAAGAAAGTTTTATCTATGTGAGAGAATAAATATGTATATTACAAAGCAGTTTCACAGAAAGCTTCTTTCCAGTTTTTGTCTGAGGATACTTCCTTTTTCACAATAGTCATACAAATACTCCCAAATGTCCCTTGGTAGCTTTTTCTCCAAAAGGGATTCCCAAATCCTCTATGAAAACAAAGGTATAACTCTGAGTGAAATGTACACGTCACAAAGCAGCTCCTCTGAAAGCTTCTCTCCAGTTTCTATCTGAAGATATTTCCGTTTTCATCATAAGCCTCATAGCGCTCCTGGATATCCCTTAGAAGATGAAACAGAGCAGTCTCACAGAAAGCATCCTTGTTTTTTATCTGAGGGTATATATTTTTCAGCAAATTCTTTTTTTAATTTTTTTTACTTTTTTTATTGTTATTATACTTTAAGTTCGAGGGTACATGTGCATAACGTGCAGGTTTGTTACATATGTATACCTGTGCCATGTTGCTGTGCTGCACCCATCAACCCCTCAGCACCCAACAACTCGTCATTTACATCAGGTATAACTCCCAAAGCAATCCCTCCCCCTTCACCCCTCCCCCCACCTCATGATAGGCCTCGGTGTGTAATGTTCCTCTTCCCGAGTCCAAGTGATCTCATTGTTCAGTTCCCACCTATGAGTGAGAACATGCGGTGTTTGGTTTTCTGTTCTCATGATAGTTTGCTAAGAATGATGGTTTCCAGCTGCATCCATGTCCCTACAAAGGACACAAACTCATCCTTTTTTATGGCTGCATAGTATTCC
>NW_012102281.1:0-4368 GCF_000951045.1 Mandrillus leucophaeus
CACACAGCCTCAAACCCAGACATAACAGAACGGAAGAGGCTGGATGCTAGGGAGGCCAGCCAGATCTCCACACAAAGGCTCTGCTCTTAAGAAAGAGGCAGACTTAGGGGCAAAAGTTTCCTGAAGCAACTCAGGTCAGGCCTCACATACAAGAGCCCCCAAGAGACTGCCAAGCCACCAGCTCAGCCAGCCAAGAACCCAGGGCCACACCCTTCTGAGACCCAGACACCAAGTGAGGATCGCTGGGATTCAGCAGGAACAGGTGGACGTGACAGCTGGTGGACCAATACTTCCCAACACCCTTCCAGCAAGCAGCTGTAAGTCACCCCTCCCAAGGAGTCACTCCACTTCGGTCCCACACCTGGATGCCTCTGTCCACAGAGTCATGATCTTTGGCCTCCTGCCATAGGGGCAGTGGGAGACAGGATGGTGGCCTGGGAAGAAGGATCTTAGACTGGGTGTCCCATAGGACCAGGTTGCAACAGATCCCACAGCCAACACTCATGCCACAGTCAGCCCCCAAACCCAAAAACTTTCCAAAGCCCTTAATATAAATAGCCTATGCACTGCTAAGCAGACACTTCAGGGAACAATCTGCTGGCTGTGAAAAAGATGCAGCCTCAACAGGGTTCCATGAGCCTTCTGCAAGCAAAGCCTTCTTTGCTTGGATGCCCAGTAAAAGCACTAGGGAAGCTCTTAAAAGATAAAGGGACACAGGCACAGTAGTGCAGGTGTGTAAATGGAGCACTGTGGGAGGCAGAGGCAGGAGAATAGCTTGAGAATAGGACTTTAAAAGACCAGCTGGGGAGGAATAGTGAGACCCCATCTCTGCAAAACACAACAATTAGCAAGGCATGGTGGTGCAGGCCCATAGTCCCAGCAACTTGGGAGGCTGAGAAGAGAGGATTTCTTGAGCCTGGGAGGTCAAGGCTGCAATGTCCACGATCATGCCACTGGGCTACAACCCAGGCAACAGCGCAAGATCCTGTTACAATCAAACAAACAAACAAAAAACCAAAGATGCCTATCTCCTGCCTCATCAAATAAACGCAAATCTCTGCAGGGTGACACAGGGTATTAACATTTTTAAATTTTGCCTTTGCTGAAGTAAACGTATAGTGATGGCTGAAAAGCAATGCATTATGTAAATATACTTCCTATGACTTATTTGTAGCCCTTTCATATCTAGGAATTTCTACAGACCCTCTCTGTTGGCTTCGGAAGCCAGAATGGGCAGGGCCAGGTGTGAGGTGTCCTAGGACACTGAGGCTAGAGCACAGCTCCCAGCTCAGGGGGACCCATGTCTGAGGCTAAGGCACCCAGCTGGGGCTCAGCATATCTTCAGAGGGGAAATCACACCTCAGAACCCCAGAGACTCAAAACAAAGCTCAAGTTCAGCAGATACCTGCCAGTGGGCCCTGGATTGGCTGCCCCAGGGAAAACTGCCATTGCACTGTCAGCTCCCTCCAGCCCTCTCTCAGGTCCCAGCAGGAGTTGGTTTCCCACTAAGCTCCGAGGTCTCAATAAATGGCATGTTGAACCTCAGAGGAGTTATTAACAGGTGTACAGTTACCTCAAGACTCCACCTGACCAGGGCCAAAAATGAGTCCAAGGAGGGCAGCCAGGAAGAAAGCAGGGCAGAGAGGAAACACAGGGAGAAGGGGCCCTGGGACCACGACAGATATGGAGGGAACTAGGGGAACGAGAGCAGCCCTGATGATTGTGCTCCCCACAGCCCCTGCATGCCTGTGTCCCCTGAGAATTCAGGGTGAGGAGCTCACTCTTGCCCTTCACCTGTTCCTGGGCTCTGGCAGGCTGGCCTGCTTCCTGCCCCAGCCTCACCCACTCTCCGCACTCCTCACCACTGCTGTGGGCAAGCTGATCTCTCTGGTTTGCTGGCCTCTCACTCTCTGCCCAATGGCACTAAGTTAACTTCTTTGCATGCTTTATTTTCTGTGATTAAAAAGGGAAGCAATTCTCACTAATGCCATTTCGCAGAGGAGAAAACAGGCACAGGGATGTTCTATGACATCCCCACAGTCACCAAGGTACAAGTGGGAGCTGGGCTTTGAATGGTAGTCTACCCACGCTCCTAAATTTGAGCCGTCCTCCAAGGAAAGGACAGTACCTGTAAAAGCTCGGTAAATGGGGCGGGATTTTCCTCACTAGGGCCTGACCAGGCTGGTACCCTGATATCTAACTTCCAGCCTCCAGAACTGGGAGAAATACAAATCTGTTCTGACGAGCTCCCCAGGCGACAGCTCTTTGCTATAACAGCCTGAACTGTCCCAGAAGTGCTATTCCATCATCTGTGTCATATTCCATCATTCAGAAGGGAGTCATGAACCCCTCAGTGCTGTCTTTGTGGATGCTGCCCACCCAAGGCTGAGATGAGGCACAGGGTCTGGGTCTAAAAACAATGAGAAGGCACTGGAAGGTGCAATGTCAGAGCAGGATGTCTGAATTTCATTTAATCTCAACCTCTACTGGTGCAGCATGAAAGACGAGGCAGAACAAAAGTGGATTTTCTGAGAACACACTGTGGACCCCAGACCCAATGGAGTTGTATTCCATGCTATCTCTCACCCCTTCTTGTAGTTCTTCCATCTCGAAGTGTATGCTGTATCTACAAGGACCACCACACCATGAGTCTTTAAGATCTATCTCAAACACACCTCATGAGTTCCCCAGGAAGGAGATGCTAGCATAAACCCCACTGTGCAAGCTGGGGAGGCCCCAAAACACCAAAGGAGTTCTCTAGGGTCTCACAACTGCTAACATAAAGGTTTTTTGACCCAGCACTGGCTCCTCAAACCTGGGACCCCGGTTATATCCTAGTCTTCTCTTCCCAAGGTGCTGAAGGAGCACACTTTTGCATAATGGTGAACAGGTAAGGAGTTGACGGGGGAGGGTGAGTGGCCAGAAACCCAGAGGGACCTTTGAGTAGGTCTTATGGAGAGGAGGAGCTTACAGGATGGAACCTACAAGATGTGACCTCACTTCCTTACTGACAGATCCCCAACAGAACTTAGAATTCTGGTAACTAGGCACCCATATTCTAGAGACAGCCCCATTTCCAGCTCACTTGGTAGGCAACGCTCAGGAGAACAACATGTTCTCCTGCTGTGTCCCGACGTGCTGCCGACCTTCTCGTTGCAGAAGAGGCCAAAACGAGACTCTTTCCCGAGAATATAGACATTGGTTCAACCCTCACCCTCGACACCTCTGGCCCTTTGCCAGAAGGCACCCACAGGTAACACAGGGCCCAGGGCAGGCCCATCCAGTCCAGGCCTCAGCTCTGCCCATCAGGGCAGTGCCCAGCCCCTCCCGATGTGTTTGGGGGAAACAGGAGATGAGGGGCCCTCCCTGGACAGGAGCAGGTTGGTTGTCAGGTGTTTGGAGCCTAGTAGGTATGTCAGGTTCGCAGCCCAGACCATGCCTGGCAGGATGGGAAGGTGAGGGTCGAGGACACAGTCTGTCTGCTCAGATCTGAATCCCAAGACCTCAAGCTTCATCTGCCGGAGACCTCAACCTTCTCTGGCTGGGAGGTCTATGCAGATGCTCCCATGTCCCAAATCTTGTTGAGGAAGGGGGAGGCAGGGAGGAGTTTTAATGGGTGTGTCCCACTGTGGGGTCAGCCAGGCAGGCCACTGACACCTCTTGGCCCGGCTCTCGGGCACTCTCTCTGCAGAGCTCCACACAGCGGATCAAGCAGGAGCTGTTGGAAGGATTCCATTTCTCCATCTTCTTTAAAGGACAGGTGCACCATGCCCCAACAACGGCCAGTGCTGGTCTGGGGTGAGACGGGGCACAGAACGGTCTCCATAGACAGGGACTAGAGAAAACCACGGTAGGCCGAAGACTCAAACATGAATATGGGGACTCCCTAAGCTCTAGGGCTTTCACACTTGAGTGAGCCACTGTCCTCTCCCAAAGAAATCTGGCTGCCATCAGTCCCCAGTGGCAACTTGGTTACAGGCAAAGTCCCTCTCGCCTATCAGAGGAAGATCAGAGAAAATCCATCTGTTTTCACTTTATGCTATGCCAGGAGTATCTCAGCATGTTGCCACAAGAATTGAGTACAGTGATAACACTATAGCAACACACTCATATTGTTATCATTTTAACTCCCCACCCTAAGTGGATCTCTGGCAACAGGCAGCTCCACTGCCCTGCCAGACCTCTAGGATTTAAAATCCAACACTTTTACACAAACAAGGGGGGCAGTGGGGGGGCGGATCATTGATTACAACAAAAGAAGGTGAAGCTACTCTATGCATCTGTCTTTAAAGTGTCATCTCACAGAACTCATCCCTGCAGGCCCATCGCGCAGGAGCTGCACCCTCGCATGTCACTGTAATATTCCTT
>NW_012102281.1:4769-5466 GCF_000951045.1 Mandrillus leucophaeus
TCTAGGCAGCCTTTCTGCAGGGAGCATAATCCTATATGTGTCCTAATAGGCTGGAGCACTTTCCCAGGGCTGCCGTAACATGCCACACAGACTGAAGGGCTTAATCACAGAAATTCGGTTCCTCACAATTCTGGAGACTGAAGTCCAACATCAAGCTGTCAGACTGGGGTGGTTTGTCTGGGCCTCTCTCCTTGCCTTGGAGATGGCTGACTTCTATCTCAGTCAGCACAGGGTCTTCTCTTCAATGTCTCTGTGCGCTCACCACCTCTCCTTGTAAGAACCCCAGGCATATTAAATTAGGGGCCACCCTAATGAACTCAGTTCACCTGAATTACCTCTTGGAGAACTCTGCGTCAAAACAGTGAAATTCTGAGTCTCTGGGGTTGAAAATAGAAACGGTCACATTTGGGGGAGGGGACACAATTCAACCCATAAAATATACAAATCCTTTGCGGAAGACAGACACCCGGGAAAGGGTATCTGGGTGAAAAGATATGCAGATAGCAAGTTTCAACAGCTCTAGCCAGCTGACTTTCCAAAAGGGCTCCAGCTGGTCACACAGTCACCAGCAGCCTCTGAAAGTAGCTGCGTCTCTGAACACAGCCTCCCCTGAATACTAACATTCTTCTAACTTTTTGCCAATCTGTTGTCTGTGTGGCAAAGAAAATCACCTTGTTTCATTTCCACTTTCAAACAT
>NW_012102281.1:7736-13949 GCF_000951045.1 Mandrillus leucophaeus
TGGATTTAGGATTCTGAAGGGCTTTTTCACCCACAAAACATGGGGCAAAAATGTAGACTCTGACTGGGGAGAGACTCAAGGAGCCCTGGGGCTCATACTTCTTAAAATTCCCATGAGAAGGCTGACATCTGGAGACTTCTCCTGCAAGAGGGAAATAGTGAGTTCTGTAAATGGAGACTTAGGTTCCCCGCAAAGTAGAGGTGAGGCTGGGGTCACAGCTGGCCATCAAGAGACCCATCCCAAGCACTGTGACTTCCCATCTCTCCCGGTCCTCCTCCACTCTACATCTGCCCCTATCCTCCTAACCCTAGGACCAGCAGACCCAGAGCTGGAGCTTTGATGAGCAACCTGCTCACAAATCAGCCTGGAGCTGCAGTCTTGAGTGTCCAGGTGCACAGAGCTGTGCTCCAGGGCCTTTGGAAAGAGAATGTCAGTGGGACACCGGGGTGCACAAGGGTCTGTACAGTCCTGCTGCATGGCCAGGTCTGCCCCTTCCAGGACAGCACTGATGACCTGGGGTAGGGTGGGGCTGTCCTCTACACAGGCAGGAAGAGGCCAGGGACCCAGAACCACACAAGGGTGCCCTGGAGGGTTGTGTGGGAGAAGGCCAGGCCTCTGACTCAGCTGTCCACTCCATCACCAGCACCACGACCTCCATTTTGTTCACCTGGCCCCTTGAAAATACTTCACTGTGCTATCAGCCCCCGCAACGGTCATCTTTCCAGATAAAGCTGGCCTTCAGGAACTTCGCCTGGCCTGGACTGGGCGTGGAGGACCACCAGGAACTTGTCCTAGGCCAGTTGGTGCTTCCGGAGCCCAACGAGGCCAAGCCAGATGGTGAGGTGGCTTGCAGTCTGGAAGACTTTCCGGGGGTGGTGGTTTGGGGATACAATTCCCTTACATTCCATCCAGTCATTTCTGTGCTTGGAAAGCCCAGTGAAAAGTGACTGGTGGGGTGACCTTTTCCCCTTTTCCAGATCCTGCTCCACATCCTGGGCAACACGCATTAACAATGCTGGCCCTGGAGCCAGCACCACCACTGCTGGCGGACCTGGGGCCTGCTCTGGAGCCAGAATCACCTGCAGCCCTGGGTGCACCAGGATATCTACATTCAGCACCAGCACCAGCACCAGGGGAAGGGCCCCCTCCAGGGACACTGCTGGAGCCACAGTCAGCCCCAGAGTCACCATGTCCCTGTCCTGTAAAGAACCAACCCCCTGAGGAGCTGCCTGACATCACGACCTTCCCTCCCAGGCTGCTGGCAGAGCAGCTGACCCTCATGGATGCGGTGAGCAGCTGGGCTTTGCAGGCTGTGCCTCTGTCACCACCTGGCTCAGACCAGCCTCTCTCTGAGGAGCGGCCAATGCCCTGGGTCGAATGTCAGCCCCACTTCTTACCAACCACGAGACCTGGATGAGTTTCCTCACTCACAAGCCTTCCCTGTCTGCATGTGGACAGCAGAGATGGGACATCGCCCATGCCAGCTACACAGAGTGACTATGCAGACTGAATGACAGGGGATGGATCAAAAGCAGGACAGGGCAGGTGCTCACTGAGGCACAGGCAGGGCCATGGGTCACTCACCCAGCTGCTCAGGAGCCTCACTACCCTCAGTGCTTATTAGGTACCTAATGCATACTAGATTCTATGGCAGACACCCAAAGAGAGCCCATAGTTGCAGCTGCCACAAGGAAATTGCACCAGTATGGAGAGAAGGAGAAGAGGGCTGATTGGGATGGGAGGAAGACGAGGCCTTAGGACGGGCAGGCCTGAGCCACTTGGAGAAAATGTCTCTCTCTCTCCCCACTCTTGTTGGGTTCTGGGCCATAATGCATTCAGGGCCCTCGGTGGGCAGAAAATCAAACCCAGGGACTCCCACACATCTGGAGCCCATTTTAAACCTTTCTGAGCTCCACCTCGGTTCCTGCCAGAGACCATGGATGACTGTGAGCTCAGTCCCTGCCTGGGACCATGGGTGACTCAAGAGTCGGGATGTGCTCTATCCGTGATACTCTCCTCCTCCCCAAAAGGAGCTGTTCAAAAAGGTGGTGCTCTACGAATGCCTCAGCTGCATCTGGGGTCAACAAAAGAAGAAGCAGAATGAGCACGTGGCACCCACAGTTCGTGCCACCATCGCACACTTCAACAGCCTCACCAACTGTGTCACCACCTCCTGCCTCGGGGACCACAGCATGAGGGCCTGCGACAGGGCCAGGGTGGTGGAGCACTGGATCAAGGTGGCCAGGGTAAGCCATGGTTGGGCCTGAGGATTCCCTCTTTAAAAACGGGGAACCGTCTCCTCCATCGGCTTTCAGGATTGGCATCTGTATCTCTGGCCTGAGCCCTGCACATCCGCTAGGCCTTCTTGCCAGAGCTTCACTGACCTTGACACCCATGGCCCAGTGGGGGCTGCTCACTTCCGACCTGGGCTCTCCCTTGGGTTAAACTACAATCCTCCTAGATGACTGACATTCACTCGGCCCCAGGTGTGCCCTCCTGAGGCTCCCTGGGCCTTTGCTTCGACCAGGAGGGGAGATCTCAGCAGAGGGGGCTGAGGCTGAAGTGGGCCGGGCTCCAACTCTGGACCTCACAGCTCACTCTTCCCTCTCCAGGAGTGCCTAAGTCTCAACAACTTCTCCTCAGTGCACGCCATCGTCTCTGCTCTGTGCAGCAACCCAATACATCGGCTACACAAGACACGGGCAGCAGTGACCAGGTGAGGGGGGCTCTCTCCATGGGAACACCTGGGTGGACCTAGGGACCCATAGGTCTCCCCATGTGCCCTCAACGATTCTGAAAGGTTCTTGGAGAACAGGGACACTGGAGGCAGGAATGGGCTGGTGGGTGTGGTCACTAAGCTGCCCTGGACTTCTAGGCAAGGATTTCCAACTCAGGACTAAGGATTTTTAACCATCAGGAACAGACTAGAGCCAACTGGAGGGTGTCAGGTGTTTGCACCCAGCAGTGGAACTGTGTCCAGCTGGAAGCTAACTGTGAACACGCAGGGGCTCACATGAAGTGGAGATGGGCCAGGGGAGGAGCATGACACATCCCACCCTGGTCCTCTGGAGCCCTTGTCATCAGAGGACCCCACTGGAAACACTCACTCAGGAAGTTGGGATTCTCTGGGTTTTCAAACAAAACGGATTGGATTGGAACTCACAAATCTGCCCAGTTATTCCCAAATTTACCCTTCTTTCTTTCCTCTGTCCATAGCAAAAGCACAAAATATCTAAAAGAACTCTGTGAAAAAGACACTGCAGTGAAGAAGGACCTGCTGATCAAGGTACAGTGGAGTCTGGGAGATGCAGGACAAGTGTTTAAGGGTCAGAGGAAAGAGTGAGTTTGGAAGGGCATTGGACCTGGTGTGCAGTGGTTATTTTTTGTTTTGTTTTGACTTACATACTAAAAGTGGACTTGAAAAATTCCCTCCACGCCTACCTTGGGCCAACATGAAGAGAGGTGTGTGGGTCCATGGGCAGGTGGTGGCACGGGGGCGGGAGGCCCTGGTAATGGGATGTGGCAATGGCTGCTGGGCTGCGGAGTGGGGGTGATGAGTTGCAGCATTAGCAGGGCTCTGGCTCCCATGCTGGTCCATGCTGCTGGCATGGAGCTTCCTCCAGGCTGGGGGATGGTTATGGTAGGTGGGACTTTCTTCCTTCCACAAACTGGCCGGCAATTCCTGAGGAAGCCAGGCCTCTGCTGCTGCTTCTGTCTGCAGCGCATCTCCATGGGCAGGGGGCCTCTATCCGCACTGGGGGAAAGAGGGAACAACAACAGAGGAAGTTCATGTGCCAGGGAGTCCAGTGGGCCGCCCAGCTTTGGGTACCAATGGGCCTACTTGGAACAGACATATGTGTTTGCCGGGACTCCCTGCTCTGCCCTTTGCAGACACCCGAAAACAGTCATGTCACAGGATTCTCACCAGTTAGCAGATGACAAGTATCTGGGGGATTCATGCATTCCTAGGGGATCCTCCCTGACCAGATCTCAGAATCCTCCATGCAAATGAGAAGGCAACTTGTCACCCCACCCAAGATTCTGGAAAACCCAACCATGTCCATCAGAGAATGATGCCTCAGGAGGCCACTTCCTGCATGGAGGAAGAGAGTTCTGTGCACGGAACTCCCCTGGGGGATCGTTGGCGAGGCAAAACCTTTGGCATGGCTCAAACCCAGTTTGTGTGGCACAGACTCCAGTGGGGCTCAGATAGGCAGGTGCCACCTAACCAGGTCTCCTAAACCGCCCTGTCCCTTTCCCATCACGACTGTGCCTGGCTGGAGACCTAGACACTCAAGAGATTCCAGAGAACATGACCATGATGGGCGGTGGTGCTGGGATATGGGGTGAAGGCAGTGGGACAGAGCTTCCAGGATGGAGAGGAGGTGCCTTCTCTTTCGGGTCTTTGAGGAGTCATTCCCCTCATCTGGAAAATGAAGAGATGCTGAGCCTGTAGTGCAGCCCTCACAGGATGGAAATGAGATTCAAGAAAAGAAAATACTTTGCTGGCGCTCATGCCTAGTTCTTCCTCAGAGGGTCGAGGGTGAGAACAATGGCAACAGCTACAGGAAAGAGTACTCAGGTGGCCTTGTGAGGTAGCTGTGGTTTTCATTGCTCTTTACAAAAGAGGATACAGTCTCAGGCAGGCCCAGTTGCATGATTGGGTGACACACACATGGAGTGTGGAGCTGGGCCAGTGGTAACAGCACCGTGCCAGGCGACTCACACCAGTCCCTGGGGATCCAAGTGCGGGGTGGCTAGGACGTAACTGGGGGAAGGGAAGAGAGCCTCACTGTCTCCGTCACTGACACCTGGCAGGCGGGGAGCTTTAAGGTGGCCACCCAGGAGAGGAACCCCCAGAGAGCCCAGATGAGGCTGTGGAGGCAGAAGAAGGTGAGTGAGGCTTTGGCGTGGAGAGGCCGCAGGGGATCTGAGGACAGGGCTCCCTTCCCCGCCAGCTGGAGGCCTCCATGTCAAGACCACAGGGACTTCCTCCCCAGCCCTGTCCTCCTGTGGACACTGGGTCTGGAAAACCTCCATTTGAGAGACCAGAGCAAGGGTCTGGGAAAGCTGGACTCAGAGTGGATGTGGGGAAGGGTAAGGCTGGGACCACATGCCCTTGTGAATTGTTAAAATCCCTCCATAGAGGTAACTAGGAGTGCTTGCTAGACTTAGAGGTCAGCTGGGATAGAGGAGGCAGAGAATTGGGAAAGGCAGCTGAGTATCTTTGACTACTCCAACCAGGAGACCTGGAGAGGGGGGTTCTGGGAGACAGGGGCTGATGGGATTTCATGAGACAGAACCTTGGGCAGGCAACGGAGGGCCAATACTCATCACCACTACATGTACCAACTCCTCACCCATCCTTGGCACAGGGCGTGGTCCCCTTCCTGGGGGATTTTCTGACTGTGTGACAGAGGTTGGAGTCAGCCATCCCGGATGATGTGGATGTGAGTGAGCCTGGGGCAGGCTGGTTGGGAACCAGGATCCTGAGGCTTGGGAGGAGAGGGTCGTGGACCGAGCCCTTAGATCTCAGACCTTGGCAAACCACTGAGAGCCTCACAGCTGCTCCTGCAGGTGGGGGTGTCAGGCCCATCTCATCACCTTTCGGTGATGGAGGCTCCATAGCAGCCACCAGTCCCTATTCCCGAGTGGTGAAGCTACAGAGCTGCCTGACTGCAAAGATGCTGAGGTGTGGGCTGAGCTGGACTTAGCCTTTCCCTAGAGTAGTCCCGTAACAGGCCAGTGAAATTGAGCCTCTCCAAGGGCAGGCAGTTCCAGGGTCACTGAGCGCTTTCTTTCTATGAGAGATCTCAGTTTTCCTGTCTGTTATCACAGAGGGTTGGGGCAGAAAGTCCCTGAGCCTCAGCTCCTATGCCCCTGCTCTAGGGCCCGGAGCCTGGGACAGAACCAAGTCCTGTCATGTGCACATCCCCTGACTCTGGTGGCCCTGGCAGTAGTGCAGCATGGGAAGGGGTGGGGTGGGGCTGTTGTGGGCCAGGGACCTTTCTGATGGACTCTGTCTGCCTTCCAGGGCAACACCAACAAGAGAAGGAAGGTGAGCAGCTGGGGCACTCACGTTGCATGAGGGTGGGGATGTGGATGTCACAGTCCACCCTGGACACGACACTCCCTGGCTCCATCCTCTACATCTTAGGTTTACTGGGAGGGTTTGACACACACAGGAGGAGGAGACCTATCCCAGTGGAGAAA
>NW_012102281.1:14593-16067 GCF_000951045.1 Mandrillus leucophaeus
ATGGTACAGCATGTGCAGACACCATGTCCTGTTGTTCTGCTGTTATTGTTCTGGTACAGATGGGGTTTCACGATGTTGTCCAGGCTGGTCTCAAAGTCCTGGCCTCAAGCAATCCACCCCACACAGCCTCCCAAAGTACTGACAGTACAGGTGTCAGCCACCCCACCTGGCCTAGAGGAGGCTCTCCTGTGGACAGCAGCAGAGAGCCTATGGCCATGACTCCATGGCCAGCATCAAGCCCTGTTGCATGGGGACCGCTGGGGACCCAGGATTCCAGCTGGGCAGGCACTGAGGGGACCTGATGTGTGGCTCATGGTGGCCTCACAACTGCCTCACTGTCCTGCAGCTACAAGCTGTCCTGCCAGCTGGAGCCCGAATCACAGTAGGCCAGTAACATCTTGCAGTGGCTGGGACCCCACTGGGATGCTGGTCAGAACACTGGCTCTGCACCATCCTTCACCTAGACCGTGACACCAGGGAACCACATCTAGGTGGCTGGCAGCTCAGCTGCATCTGGCCCCTGCTCTTCAACATCAGCTGCTCCCGCTGGCCAGGATCAGGCCATGGGACTTTTGCCAGGCAGGCGGGAGACCATTTTATGTTTATTTTCTTTAGTGTATAAGTAAGGGTTTTCTTAACTTTCATTAAAATAAAATTTTAAAACACTATTCAAAATGTTCTATAGCTGTTGGAATGAGAAAAGTAACCACAGTGCAGTAACCGTATACCAGTCTTCAGGATTCATAGTCCAGTATGTCAAATTGAGGCTATGGCTGAACAAGTCATGGAACAGCGTTCACATTATGCATGCTAATCACTCAACATTTTCCTTCTTTGTTCAAATTAATTATTGTTAACTCTGTTTAAGGAAAACAAACAAAAGAAAACAAAAAACCCTTAAAAATCATAGCATGTTACCCAATCTACCACACTTGTTCTACTGACCAGCTACTCTCAAACTTAAATTCTTGCCAAATTCAAGTTCCACTGGGGTACTCTACTTTCTTAAGGTTTAAATATTTAATGAATCACTTAAATATTTACTGAAGGGCTGGAGATGGGAGGTATTTAAGCAATTGGTAGTGCTGGCCTTCTCCAGAAGTCCTGGGCAGAAGGGAGCTGGCCATCAGTTTCCACGAAATAAAGGTAAACTTTTTCCACTATGGATCTTCCCAGACTTTCTGACACCTCTCCCCTAAGTGAACATCAAGGAAGGAGAAAATCGCTTGAACCCAGTATCTAAAGGATGTTCCACAACTTAATTTGAGCACACCCCCATTGTGGTATATCAGACAAAAACAAGCCAAAGAGGTCAACATTTCGGGGTCTGAAACATGTAATACCCCCAAATCAACACGAAATAAACACCTAAACCCAATCCTGGAGCCGCAAAGCTCCTATAAGAAAAGTGGGAGTCTGTATCTCAGCAAAACTTGTATCTCTGCACGCAGTTTGCAAAAAAGAAAGAAAACAA
>NW_012102281.1:19522-19862 GCF_000951045.1 Mandrillus leucophaeus
AAAAAAAAAAAAAAGGACACTGGAGAGGCAGCAGAGAAAGGGGACACTGGTCCACTTTTAGTGAAAATGCAAAGTAGTTCAGACACCATGGAAAGCACTTCAGAGATTGCTCAAAGAACTTAAACCGGAACTACCATCTGACACAGCAAGCCCACCACTGGGGTATACACAAAGGAAAATAAATCCTGTCCAAAACACACATGCACACAAACGGTCTTGGCGGCACACTTTACAATGGCAAACACGTGAAATCAACCTAGGTATCCATCAACAGTGGATCAGAAAAGGAAAATGTGGTACATACATACCACAAAAAACTAGGCAGCCATAAAAAAAAACC
>NW_012102282.1:0-383 GCF_000951045.1 Mandrillus leucophaeus
GTTTCTTCCTAGCATCGATGGTCTTTACATTTTGGCATGTTTTTGCAATGGCTGGTACCTGTTGTTCCTTTCCATGTTTAGTGCTTCCTTCAAGAGCTCTTGTAGGGCAGGCCTGGTGGTGACAAAACTTCTAAGCAATTTGCTTGTCTGTAAAGGATTTTATTTCTCCATCACTTATGAAACTTAATTTGGCTGGATATGATATTCTGGGTTGAAAATTCTTTTCTTTAAGAATGTTGAATATTGACCCCCACTCTCTTCTGGCTTGCAGAGTTTCTGCCGAGAGATCTGCTGTTAGTCTGATGGGCTTCCCTTTGTGGGTAACCCGACCTTTCTCTCTGGCTGCCCATAACACTTTTTCCTTCATTTCAACTTTGGTGAAT
>NW_012102282.1:6396-12342 GCF_000951045.1 Mandrillus leucophaeus
AGAGAAGTTTGATTGTCTGAAGCCTTCTTCTCTCAACTCGTCAAAGTCATTCCCTGTCCAGCTTTGTTCCATTGTTGGCAAGGAGCTGTATTCCTCTGGAGGGGGAGAGGCCCTCTGATTTTAGAATTTCCAGCTTTTCTGCACTGCTTTTTCCCCATCTTTGTGGGTTTATCTACCTTTGGTCTTTGATGATGGTGACATACAGATGGGGTTTTGGTGTGGATATCCTTTCTGTTTGTTATTTTTCCTTTTAACAGTCAGGACCCTCAGCTGCAGGTCTGTTGGAGTTTTCTGGAGGTCCACCCGAGACCCTGTTTGCCTGGGTATCAGTAGCAGAGGCTGCAGAAGAGTGAATATTGCTGAACAGAAAATGTTGCTGTCTGATCGTTCCTCTGGAAGCTTCATCTCAGAGGTGTACCCGGCCGTGTGAGGTGTGAGGTGTCAGTCTTCCCCTAGTGGGGGATGTCTCCCAGTTAGGCTACTCGGGGGTCAGGGACCCACTTGAGCAGGCAGTCTGTCCGTTCTCAGATCTCAAACTCTGTGCTGGGAGAACCACTACTCTCTTTAAAGCTGTCAGATAGGGACATTGAAATCTGCAGAGGTTTCTGCTGCCTTTTGTTTGGCTATGCCCTGTCCCCAGAGGTGGAGTCTACAGAGGCAGGCAGGCCTCCTTGAGCTGCAGTGGGCTCCACCCTGTTGGAGCTTCCAAGTCACTTTGTTTACCTACTCAAGCCTCAGCAATGGCAGGCACCCCTCCCCCAGTCTCACTGCTGCCTTGCAGTTAGATCTCACACTGCTGTGCTAGCAATGAGGGGGGCTCCGTGGGCATGGGACCCTCTGAGCCAGGCATGGGATATAATCTCCTAGTGTGCCTTTTGCTAAGATCCTTGGTAAAGCGCAGTATCAGGGTGGGAGTGACCCGATTTTCCAGGTTTTGTGTATCACGGTTTCCCTTGGTTAGGAAAGGGAATTCCCTTCCCCCTTGCACTTTCTGGGTGTGGCGATGCATTACCCTGCTTCGGCTCTCGCTCGTTGGGCTGCACCCACTGCCCAACATGCCCCAGTGAGGTGAACCTGGTACCTCAGTTGGAAATGCAGAAATCACCCATCTTCTGTGTCGCTCATGCTGGGAGCTGGAGGCTGGAGCTGCTCCTATTTGGCCATCTTGGTGCCATCTTTTTTTTTTTTTTTTTTTTTTTAATGCTTGCCCTGTCTTTGGAGAGTTCTAACTTGGAACCACATGGAGATGGAGATTCTAAGAAATATATCTCGAGACTTCTCTCCTGCAAGGCAGGGAAGACTCTAGAAGGGTTTGTGATGATGTCAAGTTGTTAAAAAAAAATCAACCACAATGAGGAATCAAATGGAAAATACAGCGAAAGCAAGAGGCATTACCATAGTCTGGTTTGTAACATGGCAAAAGGTTGACTTATTGGCCAGAAAATCTTAATTCTCCCTTTCCTGCAGCCCTGTGAAAGAAGCTTACTTTTTCTCTTTCTAGGGTTTGGGTAGATATTCTGGATTTGGGGGAAAGACCACAGACTAGAAAAATTTACAAGATTTTTTTTCCAATTACTGAGCACCCAACAGTGAATTCATCTATTTATTTATTTATATATTCATGTTGAATGAACTTGAAGGTAAATTCTGCAGTTTCTCACATTCACTGGCCGTCTGTGATGGAAAATGGTCAACTCTCTACAAAATGATTAAATAAATCTTAAAGAATGAGACTTGCAGCGTGGGGAAGACACAGAAAGAAGCTAGAAGGGTGCCAAATACTAATAGACAAAAACCTGACACAGACAACCCTCTGACTTCTCCTTGTCTGTGCATACTTTCTTCATATTTAACTTCAAAATACGAAGAAAGCAGCAATGTTATACTTCCTCTTAACATAATACAGCTCTACATTGTATAAATAAAGATGTACTTACTCTCTGCCCAAAAAGGAAAAGGTTCTAGTCCCATCAGATACTGTATCCATCTCTGGCTGATGTTGGTTATTCTACTTAATTCCAATCTCTCTTTAATATTCTTGTATTAGTCCATTTTCACGCTGTGGATAAAAACATACGTGAGACTTGGCAATTTACAAAAGAAAGAGGTTTAATTGGACTTACAGTTCCATGTGGCTGGGGAGGCCTCGCAATCATGATGGAAGGCAAGGAGGAGCAAGTCACGTCTCACACGAATGGCAGCAGGCAAAGAGAGAGAGAGAGAGCTTGTGCAGGAAGATTCCCATTTTTAAAACCATCAGATCTCATGAGACTTATTCACTATCACGAGAACAGCATGGAAAAGACCCCATGATTCAAATATCTCCCACTGAGCCCCTGACACAGCACATGAGAATTATGGGGGCTACAAGATGACATTTCAGTGGGGAAACAGAGTCAAATCATATCAATTCCTTAACGTGAATAATAAACATTTGGTTTAACTCCCATCAACATTCCTTATGTATAATTTTAAGAGGAGAAAAATCTTAAAAGGTAATTGATTATTGTAAGCAAATATTTACATAAAACAAAGAAGTGGTGCATATATTTTATAGTGCTCCATTTTGCTTGTTTGCCTGTAATTGCTTATGAGGCCACAAGTGTTATTCAGAACTCCCCTTTTCCACTATCCACGTCATGTTCCCTTTGCACTCAGCCTGCATCTCAGCTATGGTTTTTCTCTGCTTGGGTAACAAACTTAACATCATGAAATATCAGATCCCTCATGAAACGCAGCCATGCCTATATTTGCTACACTCTTCAATTAACTTAAATTATATGGAATGGAATTACTAGGCGCCTCTCCCAAAAGAAAAATATTCCCAGATTTCAGATCTGCACCTCTCGGAATTTATTCCCATCTGTATTCCTTGAAATTCTACCAACACTAATTACAAATGATTGCTATTATTTTGATAACAATAGGTCAGATCTTGCACATATCTCTCTAGAATAAGCTGAGGTTTCACCTAAAGACAATGAGAGGTGGCAGGGGTGGCTCTTGAGAGACATCTTGAGGTTGGTTCTCTGCCAGATGACTCTCTCAAGTAACATCATTGCAGAGTTTAAGCAAGGAGAGATGAGATTCCTCAGGGGTGGAGGGGCTGCTTCTGCCTTTAAGGTGTCTCAGTAGAATTAGGCAGATGATTGGAGGGGAAGACAAGCCACTCATATTCATTAGAATCGCTAATACTAAGAGCCCCAGTCTTCTCTGAGCAATGATTATCAAGGGGAGAGCAGCAAAAGTCAAGAAAGACTTCCTGTCTCTGAGGTACAGCACTACTATTCAAGCAAACAAGAAACCACCACTGTCGCTCGGGCCAGGAACCCACAGGGAAGATCACAGCTGCCCGCAGCACCACCAACAGGTGTTGCAGTGCCAAATTGCATGTCTGCCCAAACCCTTGATTCTGCCTGTGACTGGCAGGGGAGTGGAAATGGCTTCTGCTTCTCTTCCTCCTTCCAAATCTTGCATGTGTGACTCTCAGCGCACAATGTAAACCAGAATCCTGCTGGCAAGGAAATGGGGGAAACAAGGCCCCCGGTCCTGTTCTGCACCTGAAATTCCAATGAGGGCATATAAGGAGTTGGAAACGGGGCTGTGTGCTGCAGACACATGTCTGGTCCATCAGGGTTATGTATTCCTCCTACTCATTGATGGTTCTCAGTACTTTCCATGCCACTGAATAATTTTCTCTGAGTTCCCTACTCATTGCTGTAACCTCAGCACCTACCCCATGGTTTATTACACAGTAGGGGCTCAGTAAACATTGAACATTAGAAGGTTATTACTTGGGTTCATGACTATGAAAGCCAGACTCTCCACTCTACCCTTCTCTTTTTTTTGTTTGTTGTTTTTTGTTTTTGAGTCTCACTCTGTCACCCAGGCTGGAGTGCAGTGGCATCATCTTGGCTCACTGTAATCTCCACCTCCCAGGTTCAAGTGATTGTCCTGCCTTAGCCTCCTGAGTAACTGGGATTACAGGTGCCCACCACTACGCCCAGCTAATTTTTGTATTTTTTAATAGAGATGAGGTTTCACTATGATGGCCAGGCTGGTCTTAAACCTCACCTCAGATGACCCACCTGCCTCGGCTTCCCTAAGTGCTGAGATTACAGGCATAAGCCACTGGACTCTACACTTCTCTTTACTAGAGCAAAGGAATATTTCCATTTCTGTTAGGCACTAGGTCAGAGAAGACAGAAACTGCTTTTAATATTCTTTTGCTGCTTGAAGAATTAACTCAATCATATTCCCTGACCATTTCACATGGAATTAAACTCCTTGGTCTATCAAATGGTGTTTACTTCACTAGAGGGAGGAGAAACATTTATGAAGTAGGTCTACAGTGGAGCCAACCTTATCTGCTGCTATTATTTTCCCCCCAGTTTTCAAAGGCCTCATTAAAGAGATTGAGGCCATGATTCCACAGGGATTTATAAACTGAGCAGGGAAATGTCAGAGAATGAGATAATGAAGACAACAGACTATTTGGTGACTTATCACCGGAGCCACATTGTATTTGGCTGTGAGCACTGTATATTGTGGCTTAATTAGAAACACTCATTAACCAGAAGCCAGACTGATATTTTTATCTTGCGGCCACACGTCTAAATTATTCCTCAAATGGAATATGTCGTA
This sequence comes from Mandrillus leucophaeus, assembly GCF_000951045.1. Taxonomy (NCBI): domain Eukaryota; kingdom Metazoa; phylum Chordata; class Mammalia; order Primates; family Cercopithecidae; genus Mandrillus; species Mandrillus leucophaeus. Next base: position 11,041 of record NW_012102282.1, read on the forward strand.
GCAGCCAAGATATCCAACCCTGACATTACACACATGGGCCCAACCAGGCAATAGGCCTGGAAGAAAATCAGACAGTAGCATCCTGAGATATTCTCTTATTTAACACGTGTGTTCACTCATTTAATAAGGAAGCATGGTGCTAGATGCTCTGGAGAATATAAGAGATCTGGTCCCAAAGTTCCAGTAGGATAAAATCAAAGGAAAAAGTGGGCAAGTGGCTTCATTGCTCTGCATCTCAGTTTCTGCTTCTGAAAATGAAGATATTAGTTTATACTCCAGAGTGTTGTTGAAAGCAATAAAAGATAAATGACACAAAGGCATGCCATGAAGAATAAATGAGATAGATAGATATATAATAGATAAAAAGATATGTATAGATAGAGAGAAACAGATGGATAGGAATAGAGAGACTAATTAGGTAAATAGATGATACATAAATAGATATGTATAGATGGAGAGAGAAACAGATGAATAGGAATAGATGATAGATATATAGATAGACAGATACAGAGAATAGATGGATACATAGATGATAGATAAATAAATAAACATAGATATGTATAGATGGAGAGAGAGAAAAATGGATAGATGGATAGGGATAGATACATAGATAGATATAGATCAATATATGGATACATAGATAGAAGATAGATAAATATATATGTGTAGATGGAGAGAGAGAGAAACAGATAGATAGATGGATAGGGATAGGCAGATAGATAGATGGATACAGAGATGGATAGATAGATAAGCAGACAGATATAGACAGATAGGATAAACACATATACATATATATATGTAGTTATAAATATGTATATATGTAGTAAGATGTATATATGTATTTATACACCTGTGTGTGTGTATGTGTATGAACTCTGCATGCATCCCAGGTTGTCAGAGACAAGAGGGAGCCCAGCAGAAAGTACCTGCTGAGGTAGACAGAAAACTCTCTGAATGTTGAACATGTTCCCCACACCACACAGATGCATAGCACAGCATAAAACATTTGGCATTTGGAAGCATTTTGTGCTTTTCCGTTTGTTTTGGGTTAAATTTTGTTTGTAGTTATATGTATTTAGGGGGTGCAAGTGCAGGTTTCTTAGAGAATATATCGTGGAGTGGTGAAGTCTGGGCTTTTCATGTACCCATCGCCTGAATAATGAACACTGTACACAATAGGTACTTTTTCAGCCCTCATTTCCTCCCAGCCTCCCACCTTTCGTAGTCTCCACTCTCTATTATTCCCTCTGTATGTCCATGTGTACCCATTGTTTAGCTCCCACTTACAAGTGAGACCATGCA
>NW_012102282.1:14602-23621 GCF_000951045.1 Mandrillus leucophaeus
AGGAATCAGGATGTCTGAGTGCCAAAGCCCAGTACACAGGCTATGGAACCACCAAATTTGAGTTCCAACCCAAAACTCTTGTCTCCAAACCAGATGAAGAGACAGGGTCCCAGGCCATGTCAACCTGTCATACTAAATCAGAAATGTGGTCTCTGCTCTGGACTTCTGCTGTGGTGGTTTGCCCTTGACATGGTAGGTGATATGCTGATCCTGACCTCACTGAATAAATAGTGAACAAATATTTAAAAGAGGTACAAGGCAGGGTATGGTGGCTCATACCTGTAATCCCAACTCTTTGGGAGGCCGAGGCAGGAGGATTGGTTCAACCCAGTTCGAGACCAGCCAAGCAACACATCGAGACCACCATCTCTGCAAAATTAAAAAAAAAAATTAGCCAGGTGTGTTGGTGTACACCTGTAGTGCCAGCTACTCATAAGGCTGAGGTGGGAGGATTGCTTGAGCAAGGGAGGTCGAGGCTGCAGGCAGCTATGATCGTGCCTCTGCACTCTAGCCTGGGTGACAAGCAAGACTCTGTCTCAGGAAAAAAAAAAAAAAAAGAGAGATATAAACATTTTAACATTATTTTATGAAATACTATAAAAGATAAAAATTACAAACTTATCCTGGATGCTCTGTCTGCTCTTCTCTGCTTCTTCTTACTGTGTGATCTTAGGACAGTTGTTTAATGCCTCCAAGTCTCACTCTTCTCACCTGCAAGAATATAATAGGTCCTGTAATCCCAGAACTTTGGAAGGCCAAGGCGGGTGAATCACTTGAGATCAGGAGTTCGAGACCAGCCTGACCAACATGGTGAAACCCTGTCTCTACTAAAATAACAAAAATCAGCCAGGTGTGGTGGTGGAAGCCTGTAATCTCAGCTACTTGGGAGGCTGAGGCAGGAGAATTGCTTGAAACCAGGAGGTGGAGTTTGCAGTGAGCCGAGATCACGCCACTGCCCTCCAGCCTGGGTGACAGAGCAAGACTCTGTCTCAAAAACAAACAAAAAAAGAATGTAACAGCAAGTGCAATATTTTTCCTAAGGCTGTTCAAACAGTGAGTGGTGGGTGTTCTGTAAATAGTGATTCATCCCTAGCTCTGCCAGTAAGCATTTGCTCTTACATAACTCACTTTTTCCTTTCCAACGTTCAATGTTCTCATGTGCAAAATAGGGGGTTCAGACCAGATAACCCCTATGAAATAAAAGTGAGCTTTCTGCTTTTCATTGTGCTGTGTTGCCAGAGCAGCACCTGGTGAGTAAGTAAGCAGTGCCCCACCTGGCAGCAGGATGAGAACTAGTGCCTCGAGGTTACTGTGTTAGTACATTTTGCATTGCTATAAAGCAATACCCGAGACTAGGTAATTTAGAGAGAAAGAGGTTTATTTGGTTCATGGTTCTGCAGGCTGTATAAGAAGCATGGTGCCAGCATCTGCTTCTGGTGAGGACCTCAGGAAGCTTCCGATCATGGCAGAAGGTGAATGGGGAGCCAGTGTATCACATGGAGAGACAGAAAGTAAGAGAAAGAGGAGGAGGTACCAGGCTCCTTTAAACAACCAGCCCTTCATGCCTGTAATACCTGCACTTTGAGAGTCCAAGGCAGGTGGATCACAAGGTCAGGAGATTGAGACCATCCTGGCTAGCACGGTAAAACCGCATCTCTACTAAAAATATAAAAAGTTAGCTGGGCATGGTGGCCAGCACCTGTATCCCCAACTACTCAGGAGGCTGAGGGAGGTGAATCGTTTGAACCTGGTAGGTAGAGGTTACAGTGAGCCATGATCATGCCACTGCACTCCAGTCTGGGTGACAGAATGAGACTCCATCTCAAAATAAATAAATAAATAAATAAATAAATAACCAACCAACCAGCTCTTCAGCGAACTAACAGAGAAAGAACTCAGTCATTACCTTGGGGCGGGCACCAGGCCGTTCATGAGGGATCCACCCCATGACCACACACCTCTAACATTGGGGATCATATTTCGACATGAAATTTGGAGGGGACAAACATTCAAATTATATCAGATACTTTGAGTTATTTCAGATAAAAGTTGAGTCTCTAACCTCCTTGATAGCCAGGATACACAAAACTGGTTTTCATAACTTTCAAAAGTGAATTAACTAAAAAGGGAGACAAGGGATTTTTGTTAGGTGCTTTGTTTGAAGAGAAATCTTTAGAGGGCTTATTTCTCCTTGGAGAATAATGTCAATTATTATTAATAGCTTAGAATATACTCTTGATAACATTTGAAGGGGCGGAACGAGTCATCACCATTCTATTAATCTCAAGTACCCAGGGAACTTGTTTACCAAAGCACACCCTGCACAGCACCAAATCCGTTAAACCTTGAGTCACCACAGCACATGTCTCTTGCAAGGACAGGGTTGGGGGCAGGGTCACAGATTAACAGCATCTCAAATACAGAACAAAATGGAGTTTCTTATGTCTACTTTTTTCTATATGGACACAGTAACAGTCTGATCTCTCTTTCTTTTCCCCACAATATTAAGGAAGTATTCTATGTCTTTATAAGACTTTAAAATAATAATGGATTGACGTGATAAAACACCCTTTAATATCTACTTATTCATTGATTTATAGACTCATTTTTCAGAGATGTACTATAAGCTATAGTAATATATTAATGTTTTCCTTAATATTGATCACTTCTATACCTGGGATAAACCTTTTGTGCTTTTATATTATTATTTTAATGTATCATTAAATTCTACTTACTGACATTGTTATTAATCACATAGTTTTGTATTCACAAATGACATTATTCTAAAGTACTTTTGGTTATCTTGGTCAGGTATTGGGAACAGGAAAATCCACCAGATAGGATAAACTTTATAGCTTTCTTTTTGTAAAGACAGGGAGCAGAAAACACTCACATTAAATATTTCATTTGTTTCATTCCTTAGTATAATTTCAAATTCTTATTTGATCTTATATCAATTTGCCATTGTCAATTTATGTTATCTAAAAATACATCTCATTAAGATGTTTCATTATTGATAGAATATAATTATGTATACCTCATAATTGCATTTACAATAATGCATTGTAAGTGCATTATTATTTTCTATTGTTACACCTCCTTTTTTCTCTCATTTTTTGAAACTTGCTAGTGTTTTAGTCATTCTTTTTTTTTTTTAAGATGGAGTCTCACTCTGTTGCCCAGGCTGGAGTATAGTGGCGTGATCTCTGCTCACTACAACCTCTGCCTCCCAGGTTCAAGCAATTCTCCTGTCTCAGCCACCCAAGTGGTGTGCACCATCAGGCCGGTCTAACTTTTGTATTTTTAGTAGAGATTTCACCATGTTGACCAGGCTGGTCTCAAACTCTTGACCTCAAGTGATCCACTGGCCTCGGCCTCCCAAGTGCTGAGATTACAGGTGTGAGCCACCACGCCCAGCCCCAGGTATTTTAGCATTTTATTTACTATATTTTATTTAATATTAATTACTATTTGTTTACTAATTAATATTACTAAAATTATTTTATATCTAGTATATTTTACACTAAAATAACTAGTACTTTAGTCATTCTATTAGTCTTTTCTAAAATACATTTATTGATAAGTTTCATGTTGTTTAAGTAGATACTATAATTATTTTCTTTATTTTTAAATTTTAGTTAGGATGCTTCATTTTGTTTATTTTCACCTTTTTATTTTATTACAAAATATTCAAAGCTAAGAATTTATTTTGGAGTCCTGCTTTGACCACACTGCAGTCACTTAAAAACAGAGTTATTTTCTGACGAATGCTTTGTTAGGCAATTCCATCATTGTGTGAACATCATAGAGTGAGCTTACACAAGGTTAGATGGCAGGGCCGACTACATACCTAGGCCATATGGTAGAGCCTATTGCTCCTTGGCTACAAATCTATTCCGCATATGACTGTATTGAATACTGTAGGCTACCGTAACACAGTGGCGTTTGTGTATCTAAACATATCTGAACAAAGAAAAGAAACAGCAAAAATACATTATTATAATCTCATGGGACTACTGTCACAGACAAAATTCATCACTGATCCAAGTGTCATTATGTGGCGCATGACTGAATATATGTTTCTATAATGGTTTTGGTGGCTAGGGGTTATTTTGTGTGTGTGCGCGCGCGCGCTCGTGTGTGTGTGTGTGTGTGTGTCTGTGTGTTTCTGAGACAGAGTCATACTCCGTTGCCCAGGCCGAAGTGCAGTGGTGCAATCTCGGCTTACTCCAACCTCTGCCTCCTTGGTTCAAGCGATTCTCCTGCCTCAGCCTCCCCAGTAGCTGGGATTACAGGCATCTGCCACCATGCCTGATTAATGTTTGTATTTTTAGTAGAGATGGGGTTTCACCATGCTGGCTAGGCTGATCTCGAACTGGTGACCTCAGGTGATCCTTCCTCCTCGACCTCCCAAAGTGCTGGGATTACCAGGGTGAGCCACCGTGCCCAGCCTGTTTCTATAGTGTTTTAAAATAAAAAAAAGAAGTTTCCTTATTTTCTGAATAATCTGTGGTTTTAACCTTAAGTTTTGAGACAATTGTTACTTAATAAAATGTTTATTGAAATTCTGTATTTATTGAATGTTTTTGAATCTTTGTGCTTTTTAGTGTGTATCATATAATCAATTTGTATAAATAATCATAAATATAAGAAAAGAAGGTATATTTTCAATAAAGTAAAAAAACTTATCCTATTCATTCCATCTAACTTATTTTCATTGTTTATATCATTTATATCCACATTTAATTTTTGTATCGTTAATCTGTCATTCACATATAACAATCAGAATCATTCTCTAGGCTGAGTGAGATGGCTCTTGCCTATAACCTCAGCACTTTGGGAGGCCAAGATGAGCAGATCACATGAGGTCAGGAGTTCAAGACCAGCTTGGCCAATATGGTGAAACCCCATCTCTACTAAAAATACAAAAATTAGCCAGGCATGGTGGCAGGTGCCTGTAATCCCAGCTATTCGAGAGCTGAGGCAGGAGAATCATTTGAACCCGGGAGGCTGAGGTTGCAGTGAGTCAAGATCATGTCACTGCACTCCAGCCTGGGTGACAGAGCAAGACTCTGTCTCAAAACTGAGCAAGAAAAAAAATTATTCTCTAGTTATGATTTTCATGTCTTTCCTATGGATTGTATTTTATTTATTATATTGATTCAAAGAATAAAACTTTGATAATCTCAAAATTGTATTATTGATTATAGATTTTTATCATAAGTCATTTTCCTGTTTGTCATGGTCAATAGTTTTACTTTAGATAATGTTACTATTTTCTATACTAGAAGTCACCTTTTCTGTTTTAATTAATATTGCCTTCCTCAACTTTGCTTTTAGATTTTTGAGGTCATTTAGCTTTAGCGAGATGTTTTACAAGCAGCAACTTGTTAAACAAATACAGTCCTGTAGTGTGACAGTGTTTGTTTCTTGGCAGTGGAATTTAAACCATTAGGTACAAATCATTGGGGTAAGTGCCTCCTGCATCCAGCCTCTGTCAGTCTATTTCATGCTGCATTTTAATACTCTGCTATTGAATCTTCTATTTGGTCTTCTGATGTCTGGGCACTTCTCTACCTGTTTTCGTCTTTGTCACTTATTTGGAAGACAAACATGCAGTTTTTGATTCTGCTAAGAATTCCCTTAAAACATTAATACCAAAATTACCTCTCCATAACTAAGCTCTCCAATAAAAATAGCCAAAACAGCTATTTTTTTATTAGAGAGCTTAGTTATCTTAGCTCTCTTTCTCTGGTCTTTTTTTTTTTTTTTTTTTTTGAGATTGAATTTTGCACTTGTTGCCCAAGTTGGAATGCAATGATGCGATCTCAGCTTACTGCAGCTTCCACCTCCCGGGTTTAAGCAATTTTCCTGCCTCAGCCTCCTGAGTAGCTGGGATTACAGGTGCCCGCCATCACACCTGGCTAAATTGTTTTGTATTTTTAGGAGAGATGGGGTTTCACCATGTTGGCCAGGCTGGTCTCGAACTCCTGACCTCAGGTGACCCACCTGCCTCAGGCTCCCAAAATGCTGGGATTACAGCCGTGAACCACCGTACCCAGCCTATCTTAGCTTTCTTTTATGAAAGACAAGGAAATGATACTTTTCAGCTTTTTTCTTCACTCCATTCATTTTCACATTTCACAGTACATCTGGGAGCCTGCAACTCCTCCCACCCTCACACTGCCCCCCACAACGCTCCCACACCACCCTCTCCACCTCTACCCTCCCCACTCTGCAATTAATGTAAGAGTCTGGAAACTGCTTCCCTCAACCCCTTTGACTACCTTATTCTTATTTAAGGATCTTTTTTGATCTTCTGCAAGAGACTCTATTCTAAGTACAACTCAAATATTGGCAGACTTCATCAATGTTTCAATTATACATGAGGTCACACAGACATCGGCAAATGTGCTTCTTTTCTACCCTGCTTTCTCCTTTGGTATCATTTCACCCCAAAATATTTCTGTTCATCTCTTTGGTGGGCAGAATAATGGTCCCTTAAAGATGCCCAAATCCTAATCCCCAGAACATGTGCAATATGTTATCTTACATGGACAAAATGATTTTGCAGATGTGATTAAGGTTAAGGACTTTGAGATGAGGGTATCGTCTCAGATTATCCAGGTGGACTCAACGAAATTACATGAGTCCTTAAAAGAAACTTTTTCAGCTGAAGTCAGTGTCAGAGAGAGAGGCTGGGCACAGTGGCTCATGTTTGTAATCCCAGAACTTTGGGAAGCTGAGGCAGGAGGATCGCTTCAGCCTAAGAGTTTGAAAGCAACCTGGGCAATATAGCAAGACTCTGTCTCTACAAAAGAAAACTTAAAAATTAGCCAGGCATCATGGTGCATCCTTGTAGTTCCCAGCTACTTGGAAGCTGAAAAGGGAGGATCACTTGAGCACAGGGGTTGAGGCTGCAGTGACCTATGATTGCATCACTGCACTCCAGCTTGGGCAACAGACCAAGACCCCATCTTTAAAAAAAAAAAAAAAAAAAAAAGTCACAGAGGGAGCTGTGATTATGGGACAATGGTCACAGAGATGCAATATTCCTGGATTTGAAAACAGAGAAAGGGGCTATGAACTGAGAAATGTGACGTGAGCAGCTTCTAGAAGCTGAAAAGCACAAGGAAATAGATGATTCCCTAAGGCAGGTGTCCTCAACCCCCAGGCTATGGCCTGTTAGGAACTAGACTGAGCAGAAGAAAGTGAGTGGAGGGCAAGCAAGCGAAGCTTCACCTGAATTTACATCTGCTCCCCATCACTCACATTCCTAAGATGGAGTCTTGCTCTTGTTGCCCAGGCTGGAGTGCAATGGTGTGATTTTGGCTCACTGCAACCTTCTCCTTCTGGGTTCAAGCAATTCTCCTGTCTCAGCCTCCCGAGTAGCTGGGTTTACAGGTGCCCGCCACCACATCCAGATAATTTTTGTATTTTTAGTGGAGACTGGGTTTAGCCATGTTGGCCAGGCTCGTCTCGAACTCCTGACCTCAGGTGATCCACCCGCCTCGGCCTCCCAAAGTGCTGGGATTACAGGCGTGAGTCACCATACCTGGCTTCTCTCTCATTCTTAAATAACAGAGTAATTCATTCCTTCAACAAATAATCATTAAGTGCCTGGTGTGTGTTAGGCACAGTTCTAGGGATGGAGGGTACAAGGGTGAAAAGGTTTTTGCCTGTTGTTGAAAACAACAAATCTCTGCCATACAAAGCTAGGATTCTAACAGGAGAGAGAGAATAAACAAGGAGATATATACAGCATATCAGACAGAGATAAATACAATGAAAAAAATAATCATGTAGAGAGGTGGGATAGTGGATTCTCAGAATATATCCATTTAACTCCTTAACCTAATTTGCAAACACCGAGAAGGGAAAGCTGCAGTAAAAATTAAATATGACATGAATTCTCAGCTAAATGCAATAACTTTGTATTTCTCCTCTCAATCATTTGAGGTTTGTTGTTGTTTATTTCTATATTTTGTATCAGCACCTACTTTTCATATGACACATCACTGGGAATTATATATAAACTTATAAAACAGGTTCTTCTAACTCTACTCCATGGCAACGAAGAATGTCACCTGACATAAAGTTGAACTTTCTTGCATCCAGAGCACCTTGGGCTGGAGTCAAAGACTTTCAGTTACTGGCCGGGGGCGGTGGCTCATGCCTGTAATCCCAGCACTTTGGGAGGCCGAAGCAGGTGGATCATGAGGTCAGGAGATCGAGGCCATCTTGGCTAACATGGTGAAACCCAGTCTCTACTGAAAATACAAAAAATTAGTGGGTGTGGTGTCACGTACCTGTAGTCCCAGCTACTCAGGAGGCTGAGACCAGAGAATCTCTTGAACCCAGGAGATGGAGGTTGCAGTGAGCCGAGATCTCAGCACTGCACTCCAGCCTGGGCGACAGAGTGAAGACGCCATCTCAAAAAAAAAAAAAAAAAAGACTTTGAGTTACAAGATATTTAAAGATATGTAGCTCAACTCTGTTTTTTACTTAATTGTGTCTATATTGTATGGTCTCTAATAAATTCTGAGCTGCATAAGGGGATTGTCTATGTTTTCATATCCCCATAACAATTATTTGAAATTTAAGGGTAAATACTTCCTTTTTTTTTTTTTTTTTTTGAGACAGTTTCGCTCTGTTGCCCAGGCTGGAGTGCAGTGGCTGGATCTCGGTTTACAAAGCTCCGCCTTCCAGGTTCATGCCATTCTCCTGCCTCAGCCTCCCGAGTAGCTGGGACTACAGGCGCCCGTCACCAAGCCCAGCTAATTTTTCTTGTATTTTCAGTAGAGACGGGGTTTCACCGTGTTAGCCAGGATGGTCTCGATCTCTTAACCTCATGATCTTCCTGCCTCGGCCTCTCAAAGTGTTAGGATTACAGGCGTGAGTCTCCGCACCCGGCAACACTTCCTTATAACCTTTCCCTCTCTCAGCACAACGCTGACACCCGTATTATGTGCTTGACAAATGCTATTGATGGTGGTTAGGATACTGTTTACTGGAATAT
>NW_012102282.1:23671-25074 GCF_000951045.1 Mandrillus leucophaeus
CAGAAACAACAAAGTATAGAGTCAGATCTACAAAGACTATAGACACTGGGATTACGAGCAACACTATAAAAATGAATACATTTAAATAATAAAAGAGGATTGAAAATGATAAACAAGAGAATGTACAGATAATCAGAAAGATTTGAGAAAGATCTCAATGAACCACTGGAATCTGAGAGTATTAAAATTGGAGGGGAAAACTATATATATGGACCTGATGCTAAACCACAGTCTTTGAGACCTGAAGGATGGGTTAGAACACTACCCAGATCCCATACTGGCCCTTAGGTGGTGCACCAGTGGGACACATCTAAATAGCTCTTATAAGGGCCTTCAAAACAGAATTGGTACTAGAATGAACCAATGCACACAAAAGGTGGGTAGGAATTTGTGGCTTGAATCTAGTAAAGTTACTACCTGCTTAAATAAAAATAAATCTCTATAGCATTTTATCAAGACTCAGATTTACAGAGTTTAGTGTGGAAAATGTCCAGAATACAATAAAAAATTGCTCAACACATTAAGAATTAGAAAATTAGAAAATTTTTTAAATTTCTAATGTTTTTTTCTTTTTTTTGATACAGAGTTTCACTCTTGTTATCCAGGCTGGAGTGCAGTGGTGCAATCTTGGCTCACTAAACCCTCTGCTTCCTGGGTTCAAGCAATTCTCCTGCCTCAGTCTCCCAAGTAGCTGGGGTTACAGACATCCACCACCAGGCCTGGCTAATTTTTTGTATTTTTAGTAGAGATGGGGTTTCACCATGTTGGCCAGGCTGGTCTCAAACTCTTGACCTCAGGTGATTCACTGCCTCGGCCTCCCAAAGTATTGGGATTACAGGCGTGAGCCACTGTGCCCAGCCTCTAATTTTTTATAATTAGAAAAATCTGAACATCTCAAAAAGATAAAAAGACAACCAACAGACACCAATACCAAGTTGACAGAAAAGCTGGGATTATCAAAGACTGTAGTGCAGCTATTATAACTATCCTTCAAGAAGTAAGATTGAAGACTGTTGAAATAGAATGAAATTGGGTGGGCGCGGTGGCTCACGCCTGTAATCCTAGCACTTTGGGAGGCCGATGTGGGCAGATCACGAGGTCAGGAGATCAAGACCATCCTGGCTGATGCGGTGAAACCTCATCTCTACTAAAAATACAAAAAATTAGCCGGGCATGGTGGTGGGCACCTGTAGTCCCAGCTACTTCGGAGGCTGAGGGAGGAGAATGGCGTGAACCTGGGAGGCGGAGGTTGTAGTGAGCCGAGATTGTGCCACTTCACTCCAGCCTGGGTGACAGAGCGAGACTCCGTCTCAAAAATAAATAAATAAATAAATAAATAAATAAATAAATAAATAGAAATAGAATGAAATTGAGAAAGTTTCAACAGAGAAATCGAAGATATT
>NW_012102282.1:25124-26343 GCF_000951045.1 Mandrillus leucophaeus
GCCTCAGGGATCCATGGAACAATAACAAAAGTTCCAACCTCTGTGTTCTTAGAGTCCCAGAAGAAGAGGACAAATAAAATGTAAAAACTTTTTTTAAAGAAAAGTAATTCATTAAAACTTGAGTGAAATGAGCAAGTACCTAAAAAAAAATTGAAACATACTACTTCTAGAAGAAATAGAAAATCAAAATGAACCAACAACTTTTTAAAAACTGAAAATTATAGTTTAAGAGTTTTCACAAAGATAGCACTAAGCTCAGAAAGTTTTATTCATGAAGTTTTAAAATATTTAAGAAATAATTCTAATATTATCCATTTTACGGAACAGGAAAAAGAGCAGCATTCTACAATTTATTTTATGAATCTAGAACAACCCTGATGCAACACCATGCAAAAATCAAATGAGGAATTCACATAGACGCAAAAAAAATTAATCAAAATAATAGCAAATTGGTACCAGCAATGCATTAAAAGTGGCCACACATCTCAAATAAATTAGGTTGATTTCATGAATCTAAGAATTCTAGGGTGGGTGCAGTGCTTCACACCTGTAATCCTAGCACTGGGGAGGCCAAGGCAGGAAGACACTTGAGGCCAGCGGTTCCAGACCGGCCTGGGCAATAGAACAAGACCCAAGACCCAATCGTTAAAAAAAAAAAGAAAATTAGCCAGGCATGGTGGCACACGCTTGTAGTCTCAACTACTGGGAAGGCTGAGGCAGAAGGATTACTTGAACCCAGGCACTCAAGGCCACAGTGAGCCATGATCACACAGCTGCACTCAGCCAACAGAATGAGATCCTGTCTCAAAAAAAAAAAAAAAAAAAAAAAAGGCGGTAAGATCCAGCAATCCAGATTCTTAATATTTATTCCAAAAAAACTGAAATCAGGATGCTGAAGAGATATTTTTATTCCCATGTCCTTTGAAGCATTCTTTGCAATAGCCAATACATGGAAGTAACCTAAATGTCCAATGACTGATAAATGGACAGAGAAAATGTGGCATATACGTAAATGGAATATCAATCAGTCTTATAAAAAGAGGGAAATCCTGTCATTTGCAATAATGTGCATGAAACTTGAGGATATCATGCAAAGTGAATGAATAAGCCAATCACAGAAAAACAAACATAGCCTAATTCCATAACCTGAGGCATTTAGAGGTATCTAAAGTTGCCAAACCCATGGAAGTAGAAAGTTGAATGCTGGTTACCAGGAGCT
>NW_012102283.1:0-9002 GCF_000951045.1 Mandrillus leucophaeus
GCACCGAAATGTCCTGTAGTTGTTTCCAGCCACACAGGGATAAGCAATGGGATTGGGGGCTTGACCCATAACAGGGTGAGTGGGACTGTGTCTGAGTTGATCAGGGCTGAGTATGAACCTCACTGTCTACACTGAAAACAGAGGGGAGGGAACACTTCAGGGATCCCATTTTCCCACCTGCACCTGAAATCTCACCTGTCGCTCCACTTAACCAGGAAAAAAGCCCAGAAGTAAATCACCTGAGAAGAAACTCATATGCTGTCCCCACTCAGTTCGGGAACAAAAGATACACAATATTATTTCTGGAAATGTAGAGCACAGATGTAGAAATCTGATTTGTTCATTTACAGAGTGCTCATGGATGATCATGCCCCTTCCCATCCTCCCTGCAGACTGAGAAAGGGAAGTCATTTCACAGAGAAGGACGTGTAGGCTGCAACAGTGGACATGACAGTCGGTACTTTGTAGAGTGTAAGTCTTGGTCAGAGATGGAAGCAAGAAAGCCTTTCATCAGGGCACACAACGATGGCCCTCACTGATAGTCTTTCCTTTAGCCCTGATTCATCTCCACCCACAGACACAAAGTTAGGAAACCTCCATTGCCACCCTCTGAATTGCCCCCACTGCCTCCCCTCCCCTTGCAGGAGCCCAGTCATTGATCTTAGAAGACCCCTACTGATGTCCTAGTCCTCTGCTAAACTCTTTTTCTTCCTGGAGTGTTTTCTTTGGGAGGAATTCTGGACTAGCTCCCTCCATCTGAGATGCTCTAATTACTTTCATCTTCAGAGGGTCTTGATCTCTGGCTTCCCTGTAAGTCTCTGCCTCCATTCTGGACATTTATTTCCATTCACCATTCAGAAAGGAAGACATCTATCTGCTTCACATTGCATGGAGTCCATGATCTTTCTGGGGACTCTCCTAGAATAAAGAAATGATCAGTATGAGGAGACTGGGACAATTCCATGTGGAAGGCAATGTTTGCAATAGCCTCAAGCTGGAAGCCACCCAATGTCCATCAGGAGTGAAATTCCTGAGTATTCAGTTTTCATAAAACTCGAGAGTGGAGAGCGGTGAAAAGGGAGGGACTCCATATATCAATATGGATGAATCCTAGAAACAGAAACGTGAAGGATAGATGCATGACCGAAGAGAAGAAATCCAAGATAAACATCTACAGGCAAAATTCAACAAAGTGATAAAACTAAAACAAATCAAAAAAGAAAGGCAGGAGCGTGGTCGCCTGTGTGGGCAAGAAGGTCCCATGGTGGGAAAGGACATATAGGAGACTATGGGTGTCAGCAACGGGCCATGCCTAGAATTGGGGTGGTTACCTGAGTGCTAGTTTAATGCGAAATTGACAGTAACATACGTTTGCTTAGAAACTGGAATCAATGTTTCTGCAAATAGTTTAAATTCACAGTCAATAAAACTGAAGAGTAAAATGGAAAGAGAGGAGAAAGAGAGGGGGATTCTAATTCATTCCTTCTTTAAATTCCTAATACGGCTTCAAAGGACGTTTGCTGTCATCACAAAAAGAGAACTTGAGGAGAGGTCCTGAGTCTTCCACCCCAGGTGAAGACTGCATTGTAGCTTATGTGCTATCACTTGTAGCTGTCCCTATCCTCATGCTGGTTTGGAACCAAGGAGCTCACAAATCACTGACTAGAATTAGGAATCTCACCTTTCTCCCGGATTCTGGGTCTCTGAGATTTCATCGCATATGGACAACCAGAGAAAAATAAGTGAAGGAACCCAGGCGTATGAGAGACGAGAGTGTGAATGGCCCTCACCTGGCAGAGGCAAGGGGCCTGGATGGGGTCAGGATGACACAGAGACTCTCTCTACCTCTCTCCCCAGGTCCTGCTGAGGATTAGGGTCTATGGTCTCCCAGAAGGTCTGGAAGAGAAAGAGGAGAATTTCCTTCTAGGGCTGGGTGTCTTCCCCCCGAATTTTCACTTTTTCACCATTGTACAAGTTGGGAAAATGTACACCTTCCAGGGGAATTCTGCACAGTGGAGAAAAGGCTTCATGAGAGGCATGAAGGCTGGACTTCACACCCCTCACTCTCACTCCGTCATCCTTATCTGTGCATTTCCCTGGTGACCCCTTCCTCTCCCCTGTACTTCCCTCATTGTGGTTTCTGCTGAATCACAGTTACAGGCCTGCAAACAGGTATGGTTGTCACTGAATGTCTTTCTGACATCCCACCCCCTCTCACATCACAACTTGATGAGAAGGGCTTGAAATCAAAACTGAAGCCAGAGGGCGTGGCTGACAGGATGATTTAAATGCTGCAACCCCAAGAGATTCGCACAGAAGACAGGACACAATTAGGAAGAGCTGCCCAGAGGGAGACAACAATGCCACTGCTACCTACCCGTGAGTTGAAAAGGCACAGCTTTCAAATCTCCCAAATCACATAAGGAAAGGAAGAAAAGGGGCAGATGTTGTGAGAAGAAAATTTGAGCATTTGTACTGTCAATGCTTTGCTGAGAGCTGCAGGTGTGTGGAAGAGGGAGACCCTGGGGAAATGGTATCTGATCCCTGTGGGGTGTAGGGTGTGGACCCTAGACCAGTTTAACCCTTTGTTAGCATGTGATGGTGTCTGTGACAGCAAACTCTGCTGAAATGTGACTTTAGGTGGGAGGTGGATGGTGTACTAGGATAGGTGGATGTGTGAGTGAGCGTAAGGCGGTGATTGTGCTTTGTCTTCTTGACTGATGTGAGTGTGTGTGACAGCACAGTTGGACCAGTGCGTTAGCATCTTTATACGCACAGTGAGCAGGTGTTTGTAACTCACTGAGTGGCCTGGCTCTGTGTAACTGTGGGTGTGTGTGCTGGGATGTGACTGGGTGTTGAACTGAGACCATGGATGTAGCCTGCTGTGCATATGAAGGTACCTCCGCACACAGCAGGGCCTCTGATAAAGCAGCTGTGTGTCTTCCTGTATGTGTCACTGTGGATCCTGGGCGGCAGAACTGGGGGGGATCTTGGGGACTGGGAGTTAGCAAGCTCTAGTGTCTGAGCATTCATGAGAGTGGGATGCACGAATCCTCAGGTGCCTCTTCCCACGCAGAGTGGAGGGGAGGAAGGCAGGCTTTGTTCGAGTGTATCTTCAGGTGGGATCTGCACACAGTGACCAACGGCTCCTGCCTCCAGCCTCAGGTCTCTCCCTGTCCCCTACCCTAGCCTGTCCTTCCCATTGAGCACCAGGATGGTGGGCAGTTGTGATTCACTAAGGAAGGACATTGGGGGACTTGGTTTCAGAGACTGAATCACCCAAAACCAGGAAGGTACATGTTTAACCTCAGTTCAGACAGAGCTTACAGTGAATATTCATCAAGAAATTTGCTGAAGCCTGTAATCCCAGCATTTTCAGAGGCTGAGGTGGAAGGATCACCTGCAGCCAAGGGTTGGAGACTAGCCTGGGCAACACAGCAAGATTCTGTCTTTCCAAAAATTACAAAAATTACTGGGGATGGTGATGGGTACCTGTAGTCCCAGCTGCTTGGGAACTGAGGCTGGAGGATTGCTACTGCCCAGACATTCAAGGCTGCAGTGAGCTGTGATGGTGCCACTGCATTCTGGGGATTAGGGTGAAGGTTTTACACATATTAACTCCTATATTACTGAAAACACCCTACAAAGTAGGACTTTTGGATAATCCTGCCTGTATTGGGGAAACTGAGATAGGGAGAGTTAAAGTAGTGAATCTAAGGTCACACTGTTGGCTGAGTGAAGAGGTTCACCCCCGTAAATCAGCAGTTTGGGAGGCCAAGGCAAGAGGATCTTTTGAGCCTAGGAGCTCCAGACAAGCTTGGGCAGTATCTATGGGACCCTGACTCTCCCAAACCATAAATAGCTGGTTCTGTGGTGTGGACCTGTAGTTTCAGCTACTTGGGGGACTGAAGTAAAAGGATTGCTTGATCTCAGAAGATTGAGGCTGCAGTGAGCAGTGATGGCCCCACTTCACTTGAGCTTGGGCAATAGAATAAGACCTTGTCTCAAAAAAAGTTCAAAAAAGTTCAAAAAATATTAACATCTCACTTCTAGTAGAAGGCAGAATCAACAAGGGAATTGAAGCAGCCCAGTTTCTGAAGCTCTGCTTTTGACTATGGGCCCCCAATGTCTTCAAGAATACAGGGTGCTGACTGTAGTAGGGTGGGAGTGGGGAGGCCCCAGGGGCTACCTTTCAACCTCTAACCAACTGCAACATGGGAACCTGTTACAGGAGAGGAGGCCTCACGTGGCCCTGTGCCTCTCACTCAGTCTCAGTTTTCTTGCAGGTGCCATACACAGAGTCTGTGTCCTTAAATACTCGTTCTTCTATGACAATCAAAGGGAAACCGGTTGCCCCTTTCATGTGAGTACTCCATGGTCCAAGGGTGGTGGGGTAGAGGAGAAGGGAGAACATTTGCTCAGGGGGTGACCTCATGTGAGTGATGTAGAAATGTCTAGTTGGCAGGATCGAGGCACCATGCAGGTGCAGGTCCTAGAGACCCTCCAGCAACAGGCATGAAACCTGCAGCGGCTACACTGTGGGCCAGTCATGAGGCCTAGGGGAAGAGGACACTTAGGGGTTGGGGTTGTGGCTCTTTATCTATAAAGGGACACATTTTCAGGGAGTGGACAACTCATAAGATTAGTGACTGTGTTTCCATTTCCATCTGGGAATGCTGGGCAGAGCGTCTTTTCCCACGCTTCCCCAGGAAGGAGGAGATGAAGCAGCCCTACAGAGAGGAAGCCTACAGTATTATCAGGAAGGCTTCTGTCTGCCCTGGAGAAAAATGTGAAGGATTTGTGGGTATGTTGTGTGTGTATCCAACAAGAGAGGGACCTGCCCAATACACTGTGTGCTTTGCCTTCAGCGATGAAACCGCAGTTACAGGTGGATTTCCACACTGTGGTGAATGAGGACTCATACCGTTGCTTTCCATTTCCAAGTGTACTTTGGCCATTGTGTGATCATGAACAGCTGTGAGTATGGGGTCTGGAAGCAGGAGGTGAAATCCAAGAATACGCCCTTTGAGGATGGCAAAGAATTTGGGCTGTGCATCTCAGTGTTGGATAATGTGTGCCAGGTGAGTGCCGTAGGAGCTCCCAGCCTCCATGGGCTCCCAGAGCAAAAGACAGCTCTCCCTGCCCTGGCTCCAAGAGTTTCTTGGGGCTCATCTGCCATAACTACTCTTGCCCCAGGCTTTTTCTCTCACACACAGGGGTTTCCTTAACTTCTATCATTTTCCTCTGTTGCAACAAGTGTTGTTGCTTGCACAGCCATCATCTCTGCTTGCCCTGCCCTCCTCGGTTCTTTTCCCATTTCTGACCTGGGCCAAGGGCAACTCATCTGACATTTTCTCCAAGGCGGATAATCTCTTCTATCTTCCACAGTTCTCATTTCCACTTATGCCGTTATTTCAATTTTCACGTGGCTAAATGAATAAAATTGTTTTAGTCAGTCCAATACGAAGACTTTCTGTTACTCCTGAAGTCCAATCCTCAGAAGAATATTGGTAGCTTCTCTACTCTTCTTTTATAGCTAGTCTATGCTTATGGATGCATGTAAATACACACACATATTCTTTCATTTGTTTTTAAACAAATGCTGATATAGATTCCTTTACACATTACACTTTAGAAAAACACAGGTTTTTGTATTCAAAGTATATATCTTGGAGAAATCGTCTATCCATAGTGCTGCCTCATTTTTTAAGGATTGCATAATATTCCCATTGAAAAATTACCAAAATTTGTTGAATTTGAATCTTTACAAGAGCATTGAAGGTGTTTCCACTGTTTTGTTTGTTTGTTTGTTTGTTTTAATTATTATACTTTAAGTTCTGGGGTACATGTGCAGAACGTCCATTTTTGTTCCATAGGTATACACGTGCCATGGTGGTTTGCTGCACCCATCAACTCGTCATCTACATTAGGTATTTCTCCTAATGTTACCCCTCCCCTAGCCCCCACCTCCTGACAGGACCCAGTGTGTGGTGTCCCCCTCCCTGTGTCCATGTGTTCTCATTGTTCAACTACCACTTATGAGTGAGAACATGCGGTGTTTGGTTTTCTGTTCTTGTGATAGTTTGCTGAGAATGATGGTTTCCAGCTTCATCAGTGTCCCTGCAAAGGATCTGAACTCATCCTTTTTTATGGCTGCATAGTATTCCATGGTGAATATGTGCCATATTTTTTCATCCAGTCTATCATTGATGGACATTTGGGTTAGTTCCAAGTCTTTGCTATTGTGAACAGTGCTGCAGTAAACATACAGGTGCATGCATCTTTATAGCAGAATGATTTATAATCCTTTGAGTATATACCCAGCAATGGGATTGCTGGGCAAATAGTATTTCTAGTTCTAGATCCTCGATGAATTGCCACACTGTGTTCCACAATGGCTGAACAAATTTACACTCCCACCAACAGTGTAAAAGCATGCCTATTTCTCCACAACTTCTCCTGCATCTGTTGTTTCCTGACTTTTTAATGACCACCATTCTAACTGGCATGAGATGGTATCTCAGTGTGGTTTTGATTTGCATTTCTCTAATGACCAGCAATGATGTGCTGTTTTTCATACGTTTGTTGGCTGCGTGAATGTCTTCTTTTGAGACATATCTCTTCATATCCTTCACCCACTTTTTGATGAGGTTGTTTGTTTTTTTTTCTTGTAAATCTGTTTAAGTTCTTTGTAGATTCTGGATATTAGCCCTTTGTCAGATGGATAGATTGCAAAAATTTCCTCCCATTCTGTAGGTTGCCTGTTCACTCTTATGAGAGTTTCTTTTGCTGTGCAGAAGCTCTTTAGTTTAATTAGATTCCATTTGCCAGTTTTGGCTTTTGTTGACCTTACTTTTGGCATTTTAGTCATGAAGTCTTTGTCATTGCCTATGTCCTTAATGGTATTACCTACATTTTCTTCTAAGGTTTTTATGGCTTTAGGTGTTATGTTTAAGTCTTTAATCCATGTTGAGTTCATTTTTGTATAAGGTGTAAAGAAAGGGTCCAGTTTCAGTTTTCTGCGTATGGCTTTTCCCAACCTCATTTATTAAATAGAGAATCATTTCCCCGTTGCTTCTTTTTGTCAGGTTTGTGAAAGATCAGATGCTTGTAGATGTGTGGCATTATTTCTGAGGCCTCTGTTCCGTCAGTTTGGCCTATATAACTTTTTTGATACTTAGCACCATGTCGTTTTGGTTATGTAGCATTTTAGTATAGTTTGAAGTCAGGTAGTGGGATGCCTCCAGCTTTGTTCTTTTTGCTTAGGATTGTCTTGGTTATGTGGGCTTTTTGGTTCCATATAAAATTTAAAGTAGTTTTTCTAATTCTGTGAAGAAAGTCAGTGGTAGCTTGATGGGGATAACATTGAAATCTAAATTACTTTGGGAAATACGGCCATTTTCACGATATTGATTCTTCCTATCAATGAGCATGGAATGTTTTTCCATTTGTTTGTGTCTTCTCTTATTTCCTTGAACAGTGGTTTGTAGTTCTCCTTGAAGAGTTCCTTCACGTCCTTTGTAGGTTGTATTCCTAGGTATTTTATTCTCTTTGTAGCAATTGTGAATGGGAGTTCACTCATGATTTGACTCTCTGTTTGTCTATTATTGGTGTATAGGAACGCTTGTAATTTTTGCGCATTGATTTTGTATCCTGAGACTTTGCTGAAGTTGCTTATCAGCTTAAGGAGATTTTGGGCTGAGACGATTCATAACATGGAATTTGGCAGTGGATTTTTGGATATGACCTTAAAAGCACATAATCACAAAGTGATCCCAAAGTGATCCCAGCACTTTGGGAGAGCAAGGTAGGTAGATCACTTGAGGCCAGGAGTTTCATATCAGCCTGGCAATATAGCAGATCCTCACCTCTACTAAAAATACAAAAACAATTAGCTGGGCATGGTGGCTCATGCCTGTAATCCCAGCTACTTGATAGGCTGAGGCAGTTCCTCAACATGGTTACCATATGACCCAGCAATATCACTTCCAGGTATATATACTAAAGAACTGAAGAAAGAGACTCACACAGATATTTGTTCAGCAATGTTTTTAGCAGCATTATTCATATAGGCAAGTGATGGAAACAGCCCAAATGTCCATCTACTGATATATAGCTAATGGAAGATTATTAGCCTTAAAAGTGGATAACATTCTGATAGTAGCTATCACATGAATGAATCTTTAAAACATGCTAAGCGAAATAAGCTAGACTCCCTTGAGGCTCTAGGTGCAGGTTAGAGAGAGAAGGTAAAGGGGCAGGAGTAGGGGCTATGGACATTTGAATCCTTCCTCCTGCAGCTTTCTCATGCCTTCAGGGACTGCTTAAGCCTCATCTCACATGGACCATTTCTAGTTGATAACGGACTGATGCTGTGTAGGAACAACCTTTTGACTGGGTGAGTCAGATAGCAACCAGTTCTTGACAGGCAATTAAATCGCAATATAAATTGATGCTCACGGTTAAGCATTCACTCTCTAGGCCACATAGCAAGACAAAGGCTTTTACTTGAAAGCAGAAAACTTACTCACAAAGGATGGCATGGTTTTGCTCCACATCTTCAGGGTGTATGCTGCGATTCACCTATGGAATCCTGCTAAATTTCGCAAGAGCAACACTACCTGCCATTGACACTTCAAGCAGGACTACAACTCCTGAGTGCCTAACCAGAGATAGATGCATGCAGCCTGGGTCTGGTGTAGACCCTTCTCTTGTGCTGGGTCCCACACAAGTTAATAGCTTTTTAGGATACTGGGTAAACAGGCCAGAGTAATGTACCAAAGTGAGGCAAGTGTTGCCTCCAATATTGAACGAGATTTACTAGGCAGGTGCCCCTTTGCTGGTGGTCCAAGGGACCTCGTGCAACAACTCATCCTGCACCTAGAAAGAGACAACTTCACGTGTCCCACTCACTGAAGGCTTGCATAGTTCCTTGAGTGGGAAAGCCCCTGAATGTTGGAGGAACTTGTTTCCCGTGGGCAGAAACACACAAACTTCTTAGC
>NW_012102283.1:9267-10465 GCF_000951045.1 Mandrillus leucophaeus
CTTTCGAGTTCTTCACGGTTGCACTAATTTCTGCAAACACTCCAGGAATGTGGTATTGCTTTTTCTTTACTAGTTTTGTAGGTAGAGGCAGCTCTAATGGTTTCCATTGACCTTTCCTATCATCATAGCTCTCCCTGCACAGGTCAGAGAACCGATGTGACATTCTTCCATTTGCTGAGCATGTCTATTCCACTTATGCAACGTGAAACTTAGCGAATAGCCACAGATGGATTGGAAGCCAATTGGGAGGCTGCCAAGGACTCTTCAATACTTCCACTTCACTATAACCCTGGTTTAACTTTTAAGCCAGATAAAAATCCAATTATGTTTTATTTGCACACCTACTTACAAGGTCAGGTGTGGTTTCCCAAGAAATTCATGGTGAGGACATAAATGATTTCATAACCCACTGCTGGAATCTTACAAATTCTGTTTCTACCACATCAGTGTTACAGAAAGAAGTTACAGAAAAGACATTTGTTCATTAAGAAAACAGCAAGACACTCAGAGTAGATACACAATTGCCTGTCCTAGGTGAACTGGCATGAAATAAGAATTTTTCAATTCATGGCTGTTTCATTCAGGTAGAGCCATAGGACTTTCCCATAGGGGTCAGAAAGGTTGTAATAGAAAGAGAAGGGTAAGGGAGTGCCTGTAGGCTTCTGGACTGAGAGAGGGGATTTGGAATGTGAATAACTGAGTCGCGGGGTGTGAGGGGATGTGTCTGAGCTGAGTAGGACTGAGGGGGAGCCACATTCTACACTGAAAACAGAGTGGGGGGCACTCCTGGGGTCTCCCTTTCACTTACCTGGACTCCAAACCTCACAGGTCCCTTCACTCAACCAGGAAAAACAAAAGCAAAAACCCCTGCGCTGTCTGTCTTTCTCAGGTTAGGCATGGGGGATAAACAATTTTGTTTCAGGAAAGGTTGAGACCCAGACTTAGAAAAAGCTAACTCGTTCATGTCAAGAGTGCTCATGGCTTCTTCTCCGAGAAAACACCAAATGGCGGATGACGCCCGTGCAGCTGGGGGGCCCGGAGGCCCTGGTGGCCCTGGGATGGGGAACCGCGGTGGCTTCCGCGGAGGCTTCGGCAGTGGCATCCGGGGCCGGGGTCGCGGCCGTGGACTGGGCCGAGGCCGAGGATAAGGAGTGGATGCCTGTCACCAAGCTGGGCCGCTTGGTCAAGGACATGAAGA
>NW_012102283.1:13170-13491 GCF_000951045.1 Mandrillus leucophaeus
GTGACTGTGACAAAGTTTATATCTAACACCCCATCCCTTACCCTATAGGGAAACCTTTCTGAGAGGGTCTTGGAATCTGGAATGAAGCCAGAGGGTAGGGCTGACAGGGACCATTTAAATGCTGCAACTCCAAGAGATTCACACAGAAGCCTGGACACAGTTCAGAAGAGCCACCCAGAGGGAGACAACAATGTCACCGCTATCCGTGAGTTAAAAAGGCACAGCTTTCAATAATTTCAGGTCACACAGAAAAGGGAAGAGGGAGATTTTATGGGATGAAAATATGAACATTTCTACTATGAATGCTTTGCTGAGAGTTGT
>NW_012102283.1:13541-13845 GCF_000951045.1 Mandrillus leucophaeus
ATAGATGAATCCTAAAAACACAAATGTGAACTAAAGATGCACCACCCAGAAGAAGTCTTCCAAGAAAACCATCTACAAGCAACATCCAACAAAGTAGTGAAACTGAGAGAAAAGCAAATAGGAAAGGCAGGAGCAGGGTTCTCTGTGGGGGCACGAAGGCCACATGCTGGGGAAGGAACAGGAAGATAGGACTCTCATCTTTCTCCCAGATCTGCAGGAGAAGCAGGGAATCTGAGATTTCCATGCACACAGACTCCCACAGAGAGAGGACAGGGTGTGGCTGAAGCTTAGGTGTGTGAAACAG
>NW_012102283.1:13929-14737 GCF_000951045.1 Mandrillus leucophaeus
ATGGTGTCTGATGACAGTGAACTCTGCTAAAAATGATGTGACTTTAGATGGGAAGTGTATGACCCTCCAGGATATGGGTGGGTGTGTAAGTGATCCAGCAGTTTGGGAGGCTGAGGCAGGAGGATCCCTTGAGCCTAGGTGATCCAGACCAGCAGGCACAACATCATGAAACCCCAACTCTCCAAAAACGTAAAAAATTAGCCGAGTGTGTGGTGTGCACCTGCAGCCCCAGCTACTCAGGGGCCTGAAGTGAGAAAATTCCTTGAGCCTGAGGAATTGAAGCTGCAGTGAGCCCTGATCACGCCACTGCACTCCAGCCTGGGGGTAAAATGAGACCCTGTCTCAACAAACAAACAAACAAACAAAAAGTTTTTAAAAAGTTAACTTCCCACTGCTAATTAGAGCAGAATCAAGGCAGCCCAGTTTCTGAAACTCTGCCTTTTTTTTTTTTCTTTCTGTTGGCCAGTCTGGAGTGCAGTGGTGTGATCTCGGCTCACTGCAATCTCCACATCCCAGGTTCAAGCGATTCTCCTGCCTCAACCTTGCAAGTAGCTGGGATTATAGGCGTCCGCCACCACGCCCAATTATTTTGTGTACTTTTAGTAGAGACAGGGTTTCACCGTGTTGGTCAGACTGGTCTTGAACTCCTGACCTTGTTATCTGCCCACCTCGGCTTCCCAAAGTGCTAGGATTACAGGCGTGAGACACTGTGGCCAGCCCGAAGCTCTGCTCTTAACTAGGATCCCCCATTTCTTCAGGAATATTGGGCCCTGACTGTGCTAGAATGGAAAAAGTGAGGCTCAGAATC
>NW_012102284.1:0-417 GCF_000951045.1 Mandrillus leucophaeus
GGCGTGCGCCACCACACCTGGCTAATTTTTGTATTTTTAGTAGAGATGGGGTTTCACCATGTTGCCCAGGCTGGTCTTGAACTCCTATTCTCAAATGATCCACCTGCCTTGACCTCCCAAAGTGCTGGGATTACAGGCATGGGCTACCGCACCCGGCCTCCCCTGGCCTAGTTCTTATCTGGAACCTGAATGCCAGCAGTTTTCCCAAGGGAGCTGGATCACTCACCTACCGCTAAGCTCCGGAATTGCCTATTCCATCTTTTCACGCCTTCCTGCCCCGGCCTCTATGCCTCATTCCCCTCTTAGTTTTCCTTTCTGGAAACCAGAGTGGAGTGTCCTGTTCCCTATGGCCTTTTGGTTATATCTCATTTGTTCCTTCCTCCTTTCAGTCCCTGGGGGATGGGAAGGCCACCAGTT
>NW_012102284.1:2672-3310 GCF_000951045.1 Mandrillus leucophaeus
CAGCAAGAGCTAAACTCCGTCTCAAAAAAACAAGAAACAAAAAACGCCAAATGATATTTTGATATACATTTTACTTTTGTGCACAGGCTTATAAGTTTGTTTTTATATAATCCTAACTTTATCATATGTTACTTTTTTTTTTTTTTTTGAGGTGGAGTCTCATTCCCTTCAAGCAGACTGGAGTGCAGGGGCATGATCTCGGCTTACTGCAACCTCCACCTCCGGGGTTCAAGCGATTCTCCCTCCTTAGCCTCCCAAGTAGCTGGGATTACAGGAATGCACCACCACGCCCGGCTAATTTTTGTATTTTTAGTAGAGACAGGGTTTCGTCATATTGGCCAGGCTGGCCTCAAACTCCTTATCTCAGGTAATATACCTGCCTCGGCCTCCCAAAGTGCTAGGATTACAGGTGTGAGCTACTGCACCCAGCCCATATGTTACGATTTTGTATTACACTTTTTCACAAAATATTTTATTTTTATTATTATCATTATTGTTTGAGACAGAATCTTGGTCTGTTGCCCAGGCTGGAGTGCAGTGGCATGATCTGGGATCACTTCAATCTCCGCCTCCCAGGCTCAAGCGATTCTCATGCCTCAGTCTCCTGAGTAGCTGGGACTACAGGTTCCTGCCACCAC
>NW_012102284.1:3360-4012 GCF_000951045.1 Mandrillus leucophaeus
GGGATTACAGGAATGCACCACCACGCCCGGCTAATTTTTGTATTTTTAGTAGAGACAGGGTTTCGTCATATTGGCCAGGCTGGCCTCAAACTCCTGATCTCAGGTAATATACCCGCCTCGGCCTCCCAAAGTGCTAGGATTACAGGTGTGAGCTACTGCGCCCAGCCCATATGTTACGATTTTGTATTACACTTTTTCACAAAATATTTTATTTTTATTATTATCATTATTGTTTGAGACAGAATCTTGGTTTGTTGCCCAGGCTGGAGTGCAGTGGCGTGATCTGGGATCACTTCAATCTCCGCCTCCCAGGCTCAAGCGATTCTCATGCCTCAGTCTCCTGAGTAGCTGGGACTACAGGTTCCTGCCACCACACCTGGCTAATTTTTTTTTTTTTTTTTGAGACAGTGTCTTGCTGTGTTGTCCAGGCTGGTCTTGAACTCCTGGACTCAAGTGATCCTCCTGCCTTGGCTTCCCAAAGTGCTGGGATTAGGGACGTGAGCTACTACGTCCAGGCACCTGGCTAATTTTTGTATTTTTAGTAGAGACAAGGTTTCGCCATGTTGGCCAGGCTGGTCTTGAACTCCTGGCCTCAAGTGATCCACCCACCTTGGCCTCCCAGAGTGCTGAGATTACAGGTGTGAGCCACCAT
>NW_012102284.1:6837-7811 GCF_000951045.1 Mandrillus leucophaeus
TTATGGGAGCAACTAATGGAGCCAGTGGAATTCTGGGAAGGCTTGATGGTGGAGGTGCTATTTGAGCTGGGATGAAGGGTAAGTAGGATTCCATCAAGACTAGGTAAGAGCTATCAGCGAAGCCTACTCTATGTACAAAGAAAAGAGAAGTAGTGGGAAGTGATACTGAAAGGGGCTTGGGGTCAGCTTGTGAAGGGCCTAGTTGTATGTTACACTCGAGAATTTGGCCACTATCCCAGAGAGTGCTATTGAAGTCTTTTATAGTTTAGATAGATAACTATTTCAACAATGTGGATCATACATTAGACAACGGTAGACCTAGGGTAGGGAGACGGTTAAAAGATACATGCATAGGAAAATATTGCTGGTAGAATCTGGGCGGTGGTCGTACAGGTCGTCATTGTAAAATTTGTTGAATTTTTTGTATACATCTTTGAAAATTTTGGAAATAAAATGTTGGAAAAGTTAAAAGGCTGTTGCTTTGCTCTTATTGGCAGCACATATACAAAAGCGGAAAGGATGAGGATGATTGACATGGCCCTGTGGAACAATGACACAATTTGTGAAGCATTCCGCATTGAACGCGGGCGGAAGACCTCTTGCCCCGTGCACTGGCAGTAATCAGCCACAAAACAATGAAAAAATATTTCATTCGCAAGAGGAACCAAAATTTGCAAAATATGTTTATATCTGAATATACATTTTAATATAAAAGTAGGATTTATATGAAAGAAAACAACTTTGTGGTAGGCCATGAAAAACGACTTGAAGAAATGATGAGCCACAACTTGTTTGTGAGTAGGAATCTTAATATCATAAAGATTATTTTATATAAAAAAGTATCATATTTGGCTCACGCCTGTAATCCCAGCACTTTGGGAGGCTGAGGTGGGTGGATCACAAGGTCAGGAGTTCGAGACCAGTCTGGCCAACATGGTGAAACCCCATCTCTACTAAAACTACAAAAATTAGCC
>NW_012102284.1:10231-11376 GCF_000951045.1 Mandrillus leucophaeus
TTTTTTTTGTTTTTTTTTTGAGACAGAATTTTGCTCTTGTTGCCCAGGCTGGAGTGCAGTGGCACCATCTCGGTTCACTGCAACCTCTGCCTTCTAGGTTCAAGTGATTCTCCTGCCTCAGCCTCCCAAGTAGCTGGGATCACAGGCATGCACCGCCACACCAGGCTAATTTTGTAATTTTAGTAGAGATGGGGTTTCTCCATGTTGGTCAGGCTGGTCTCGAACTCCCGACCTCAGGTGATCCACCTGCCTTGGCCTCCGAAAGTGCTGGGATTACAGGTGTGAGCCACCATACCCGGCCTGAGCCGAGGTGTTTTAACAAAGATTTTTCACTGCCTTAGATTAGCACTAACCACCTGTCCATTTCCCTGAGGCAATTCTCTTAGGCCAAAGAAAAGTGAATAAAACATAAAACACCCAACCCTTTCACTTTAACTTCCAGGGGCAAAAATAAACTGGTCGCTCATAGTGGGAGGTCAAGTCACCCACAGTACATTACAGCAAAAAGAATGAGTTCACACGCTTGCTGCCCAAGCACAAGCAAAATGAAAAGAAATTGCATGGCAACTGCAAGCACGTTACATCAAAGAAAAAAGAGGAACAAAGCATGCAAAAGAGGAAAACATAACTGAATGAACAGAGGAGATTCCTCACAACAGTACCATGTTCTACTACAATTTAATAAGACCAGGAATTCAATTAAAAAAAAGTTGAGCGCTGAAATGATAAAATGTGAGAATAAGATAAAAGGGAGATTGCAGATTTTAAGAAATGAATAAAGCAGCATGTTACAAAACCAGTAGATTGGAAATAGCAAGGAACTGAATAGCTAACCCAGAAAATCCTATCACTGACAGAGGAGAGGCTAGAGGTAATCACAATGTATGCAGAAGAACAAGCCAAGGACATTTAACACAATTAGAGAAGCTAACAGATACGAAAGACTAACATGATGATCTTGTATAGAGAGCCAACAAATGAAACAATATAAATGTAAAGATAAAATACAAATAATTTCCCTGAAATGCAGAAGGAACTGAATCTGGGAATCAAAAAGGACACACTGTATTCCACAAAATTTGTCACACAGTGGTTAATGTCAATATACATCTTGGCTAAGCTACTCAATTGTAGGAAAAATTAAT
>NW_012102284.1:19316-21276 GCF_000951045.1 Mandrillus leucophaeus
AGCTGAGATCGTGCCATTGCATTCCAGCCTGGGCAACAAGAGCAAAACTTCGTCTCAAAAAAAAAAAAAAAAAAAGGACACAAAATGCCAGTATTTATTTCTGGATAGTAAGAAGACAGATGATGATTAATTTCTTCCTTGTGCTTTAATTTGTTTTTAAAATTAAATAAATTGTCAGCCGGGCCTGGTGGCTTGCCCCTGTAATCCCAGCACTTTGGGAGGCCGAGGCAGGTGGATCATCTGAGGTCAGGAGTTTGAGACCAGCCTGGCCAACCTGGTGAAACCCCGTCTCTACTAAAAATATAAAAATTAGCTAGGTGTAGTGGTGCGGGCCTGTAATTCCAGCTACTCAGGAGGCTGAGGCAGGAGAATCGCTTGAACCCGGGGGGCAGAGAATGCAGTGAGCTGAGATTGCGCCACTGCACTCCAGCCTGAGTGACAGAGCAAGACTCTGTCTCAAAAAAAAAAAAAAAATTAAATAAATTGTCAAGACTAGTCACAAAAGCACTAAAAAAAACAAACGAAACAAGTGAGTCAGATATTAGGGTGGACATGGCCTTTCTAAGTATGTAGCAGTCAGAACTTTAAGGAGTTTTATATTTAATTATGTGAAAGATATATGTTTTTGTATGTAAACCACAAAAACTCACCATAAGCAAAACTGAAGCATAAATGTAAAATTTTGGGAGAAATAGATGCTGTCAAAATGGAAAACCCTAGACAATTGTCTCTTCCTTCCAGTCCTTCTCCTTTCTGCTTTTTCATTGGCTGATGTGCTTCCTCCATTCCATCCTTTCTTTCCATCGATCCATTCAACAAACATTATTGACCATCTACTATATGCCAGGCACTGTACTAGGTTCTGGAGCCAAGTTGGACAAAATGTACAGTCCCTACTCTCAAGGCATACTCTCTGCATTTCCTCCCCACATCTCTGGATATGGAATCTTATATCCGTGAAAAGAACAGGAAGTACTTCATGGCACTTCCATTTAGAGAAGGATCAGGATACCCTGAGGGACGTGAGAAAGAACTCAGCCGGGCTCTCGTGACTGGGTGTCATGGCTGGGCCTGGCGACTGAACTCTAATCTGCTGTCTTCCATGCAGACCCAGAACCAGCTTGTCTATTTCATTCGCCAAGCACCGGTCCCCATCACCCGGGAGAACTTTGAGGCAACCGTGCAGTTTGGGACGGTGCGGGGCCCCTATATCCCGGCCCTGCTTCGGCTGGTCAGTGGAGTCTTTGCCCCTCAGATCTTTGCAAACACAACCTGGCCTGAGAGCATTAGAAATCATTTTGCTTCTCATCTGCACAAATTCTTGGCCTGCCTGACCGGTAAGTGGGAAGACTGGAGTGACTAGTTTCTCCTTAGTGTCCCCCAACTGTACAATTAGTGAGGTGGTGGGACATTCGTCTGAGCACCTGTGTGGAGGAAGTATTCAGCATGCTTATTGAATGGATAGAATAGGGTACAAGATCCGCCTTCTTCTTCTTCTTCTTTTTTGTTTTTGAGACGGAGTCTCGCCCTGTTGCCCAGGCTGGAGTGCAATGGCGTGATCTTGCCTCACTGCAACCTCTGCCTCCTGGGTTCAAACGATTTTCCTGCCTCAGCCTCTCAGGTAGCTGGGATTATAGGCGCCCGCCACCATGCCTGGCTAATTTTTTGTATCTTTAGTAGAGATGGGTTTCACCATGTTGGCCAGGCTGGTCTCGAACTCCTGACTTCATGATCCACCTGCCTTGGCCTCCCAAAGTGCTGGGATTACAGGTGTGAGCCACCGTGCCCTGCCAAGATCTGCTTTCTGATCCAGACACACTTTTCTGTTGTAGAACTGGTTGACCAGACCTGCTTCAATTTAGACTTGGAAATTTCTTTTTTTTTTTTTTTTTTGAGACGGAGTCTCCCTCTGTCACCCGGGCTGGAGTGCAGTGGCCGGATCTCGGCTCACTGCAAGCTC
>NW_012102285.1:0-1776 GCF_000951045.1 Mandrillus leucophaeus
GCATGCCCAGCTCACCAGGGTGCCTCGCCTGTGCCTCTGCTGTGCTGCCAGGACCCCGTCAGGACAGCTCTGGTGTTTATCCTAACCAGGTGAAGCGGGAGCCAGGCTCTCCCTCCATCCCTGCCCCTCCAGGCCCAGGGACCCCAGAAGAGCCTGTGCCTCTCCATAGCCCCCACCAAGGGTTCTGGGCCTCACGCAATGACCAGATGGGAAGAAGGGCCAGGCCTAGGCAGAACCCTTCTCCTACCCCTTCCCCAGATTGAAAAAGAAATAGGTCCTTTCACATGTCATAATTTTGTATAAATATGTATAAGAAATTTATTGAAAACCTAGATGAATTAAGAAGTTAATCAGATATAATCAGATACAATATCAACATACAAAATTAAATTGTACTATTCCATAAAGTCAGTTATTCTAAAAATTAAATGAAGACAAAATTTCCCTTGCTAAAAATATCAAAAAGGAAGAATACTCAGAAATAAATGTAACAAAATAAATGCAGTGAATTTATGGTGAAAAATTATTCTAAAATGCTAAAAGTAATCAAAGAACTGAATATGTTGAGTGACATCAATATTCAAGAATAACAATACTTAATATTAACGTCAAAATACTAAAAGCTGGTTCTATAGATTCAATACAAATTCCCTAGTTTTGTCAATAAAAATTGTAAAGCTCTCCTAAAATGCATGTGAATATGCAACCAAAATAAAATAAATGCAATTTTTTAAAAAAGAATAACAAAATATAATGACTTGCCCTGCCACTATCTTTTTATTTTTGTTTTTCAGCAACAGGGTCTTTCTCTGTCACCTTGGCTGGAGTTCAGTGGCACAATCACAGCTCACTGCATCCTGGAACTCCTGGGCTCAAGCGATTTTCCCTCCTCAGCCTCAGGAGTAGCTGGGACAACAAGTGCATGCCACTCATCCTGCTAACGTTGTTTTTTCTTGTAGAGACGGGGTCTTGGTGTGTTGCCCAGGCTAGTCTCAAACTCCTGGGATCAAGCAATTATCCTGCCTCAGCCTCGCATAATGCTTGGATTACAAGTGCGAGCCACCATGCCCACACAACCAATATCGATTTTTATTGCCGTGTTATAGTCTGGTACTAACATGAGTATAGATTCATGAAGGCCAAAAGAATAGAATAGAAGGACAACTAATAAACACATTAATGTATGGTAAATTGATTGTGTCACAGATGCCAAGAAATTGTAATAGGAAAATAAATGTCGTTTCAAAAAATTTTGCTGGGAAAACTAAATATGCACTTTGCAAAAGGAAAAGGTGGACCCCTAACTCAAACTGCAGCTGCCCAAAACTACTCAAAAAGGATAATATATCAAAATGTAAGAGGTAAAACACAAAATTCTTTGGAGAAGTCATACAGTTAATATTTGTATTCTCCGATTACATAAATATGTCTAAGATATTACACCAAAGGCACATTTTTTTAAAAAAAAAGATGAATTATACTTTATTGAATTGGAAACTTTTGTTCTTAGAACATCAAAAAGAAGATGAAAAGATATGCTGCTTAATGGGAGAAAATATTTTAAATTGTATATGTGATTTGGGTATATTAGAGTTTATAAAGAATATTTTATATATATATAATTTCATTTATATATGGAATCTTAAAAACCAAACTCAGAGAAGCTAGTATGTAGAATATAAAAAAAAACTCTTATCAGTCAATAATGAAACAACTATTGACCAATTAAAAATGGACAAAAGATTTGAATAGACGTTTTCCATAGAAGATACACAA
>NW_012102285.1:1826-2155 GCF_000951045.1 Mandrillus leucophaeus
TAACAATACTTAATATTAACATCAAAATACTAAAAGCTGGTTCTATAGATTCAATGCAAATTCCCTAGTTTTGTCAATAAAAATTGTAAAGCTCTCCTAAAATGCATGTGAATATGCAACCAAAATAAAACAAATGCAATTTTTTAAAAAAGAATAACAAAATATAATGACTTGCCCTGCCAATATCTTTTTATTTTTGTTTTTCAGCAACAGGGTCTTTCTCTGTCACCTTGACTGGAGTTCAGTGGCACAATCACAGCTCACTGCATCCTGGAACTCCTGGGCTCAAGCGATTTTCCCTCCTCAGCCTCAGGAGTAGCTGGGACAAC
>NW_012102285.1:2505-4070 GCF_000951045.1 Mandrillus leucophaeus
TGGTACTAACATGAGTATAGATTCATGAAGGCCAAAAGAATAGAATAGAAGGACAACTAATAAACACATTAATGTATGGTAAATTGATTGTGTCATAGATGCCAAGAAATTGTAATAGAAAAATAAATGTCGTTTCCAAAAATTTTGCTGGGAAAACTAAATATGCACTTTGCAAAAGGAAAAGGTGGACCCCTAACTCAAACCGCAGCTGCCCAAAACTACTCAAAAAGGATAATCTATCAAAATGTAAGAGGTAAAACACAAAATTCTTTGGAGAAGTCATACAGTTAATATTTGTATTCTCCGATTACATAAATATGTCTAAGATATTACACCAAAGGCACATTTTTTTTTAAAAAAGATGAATTACACTTTATTGAATTGGAAACTTTTGTTCTTAGAACATCAAAAAGAAGATGAAAAGATATGTTGCTTAATGGGAGAAAATATTTTAAATTGTATATGTGATTTGGGTATATTAGAGTTCATAAAGAATATTTTATATATATATAATTTCATTTATATATGGAATCTTAAAAACCAAACTCAGAGAAGCTAGTATGTAGACTATTAAAAAAAACTCTTATCAGTCAATAATGAAACAACTATTGACCAATTAAAAATGGACAAAAGATTTGAATAGACGTTTTCCATAGAAGATACACAACTTGCCAATTTGCTCAATTTCATGAGTTGCTGAAATAATACAAGTCAAACCACAGTTAATACTAATTGAACCCACTAGAATGGCTATACCAAAGATACAATGACAAATGTTAGTAAAGAAGTGGAGAATATGGTGCAAATAGGAATGTAAAATATTGCACCACCTTGAAAACAAAACAAAATGAAATAAAAATGTGGCTATCCCACAAAATGTTGCACATAAATCATTATAGGACATAGAAATTCTAACCCAAAGTTAGTATGCAAAACGAATGAGATTCCTATAATCATACAAAGACTCTTATATGAATGCTCTTAACATGTGGTAATGTCCGTGCAATAGAACGCTACTTGCCATCCAAGAGGAATCACGTAATGAAACCCAAAAACATTAGGCTAACTGAAAGAAACCAGACCCAAAAGACTACATAATTCATGATCCTGGCTATTAGAAACTCTGAGAATAGGCTCATCTATAGAGACATAAAACTGATTGTTGTCTAGATCTGACATGGCAAAGGTGAATGCAAATAGGATGCATTTTCCTCTTAAAAGATACACATATTCTAAACTTAGGTAGTAATTAAGCTCGCATGGCTCTATAAGTATACTAAATAGCTTGAAGTTGTACTTAAAATATGTGATTATATAATATATACCTCAGTAAAGCGTTTTAAAAAATCAACATGTCAACATACACTAAGGTTGTTTTAGACTTTCAGAAACCCCAGTCACAGATTGTAAAAATGAAATCTCTTCTTGTCCATTTCAAAGCATAATAAGGAAAAGCTAACATGCAAAAGTTTGGTCACTGATGCAGCGGTATTAATGGGCAAGAACCAGGTGATTCGTTTAACCAGGTCAGAAAAGCAAAGGAAATGATAATAATTTATTGAAGA
>NW_012102285.1:4120-5189 GCF_000951045.1 Mandrillus leucophaeus
AATGTTATCACATGTATAGACTCATATGACAACCAGCAGAGTCAAGATACAGAATAAACCCATCACCATAAATATCCCCTATGTCACCCTCATATAACTGCACTACCTTCCTTCCCTTTCACCTATACCTCTGTGCATACCCTCTGAAAAACACTTCCCCATTTCTATAATCTTATCACTTAATACTTATTACAGAAATTGAATCATACAATATGTAACCTCGTGGGAGTAGATTCCCTGGAGGCACATCCAAGTTGTTGTGAGTATCAATAGTTCATTTGTTTTTATTGGTAAATTTTATTTCATGATATAGATAGATAGATAGATAGATAGATAGATAGATAGATAGATAGATAGATAGATAGATAGATCCCAGTGTGTTTAACCATTCATCCATTATGGGATAGATAACCTAGGATGTTTCTAGTTGTGGACTACTATATAAAATGCCATTATGGACCTATATATATATAGGTTTTTGTGTAAATATAAATTTCCATTTCTCTCAGATAAATATGCTGAAGAGTAGAAATGTTGGGTTGTATGGTAACCCCATTTGTAGTTTTTAAAGAAAACGGTTAAACTGGTTTTCCAGTGTGACTCTACCACTGTATAGTGTTACCAGCAATGCATGAGGGATTCAACTTCTTTACATCCTTGCCGACATTTGTTTGGTGTTATCACTATTTTTTTTTATTTTGACCATTCTGATACATATATAGTGATAGCAAATTGTCGTTTAATTCATAGTTCCCTAATGGATATAAAGTTTAAATATTTTTATGTGCACATTTGCCATCTACATATCCTCTTCAGTGACATACACATTTATACCAATATTTCTAACTGGATTCTTTGTTTTTTTAACATTGAGTATTAAAAATTCCTTCTTTTCTTTAAATGTCCTAGATACTTGCCCTTTGTCACATATGTGGCTTGCAAAATTTCTTTTTCGGTCTGTAGTTTGTCTCTGCATCCTCTTAACAAGATATTTTGCAGAACAGAAGTTTTTAACTTTAATGAGGTCCAATTTATCAACATTTCCTTTTGGGAATTATGCTTTTGATGT
>NW_012102285.1:6468-7513 GCF_000951045.1 Mandrillus leucophaeus
AAAACCTATTGATGATGTTAAGTGAGAATTTGCTGTCCACAAAAACGACATTGATTTTTATGTTGATCTTGTTATCCTGTGAACTTGCAGAAATCACCTTTTTCATTCTAGGTGTTTTATTTTTGTATTATCCATGGAACTCACTAAGTAGAAAATCATGTCACTTGCAAATACAGACATTTTTTATTTCTTGCTTTTAAATCTGTATACCTTTTATTACTTTTCTTCTTCTTTCTATTTTTGTTTTATTTATTTATTTATTATTTTATTTTGCCTTATTGCAGTTTCTAGAAGGGTTGGTACTGTGTTAAAGAGGAGTGCTGGCAGCTGGCTATTTGCCTTGCTCCCTATCTTAAAGGAAAGCATTCTGTCTCTCACCATTAAGAATAACAACTGTAAGATTTTAACAAACTTTATTTTTTAGAGCACTTTTGGGCTCACAGAAAAACTGAGTAAAAGGTACAGAAATTGTTCACATATCTGCTTTCCTTCCACACATGTATCACTTCCCTCAGTATCAATATCCCTCAAGAGAGTGGTACATTTGTTATAATTAATGAAAATACTTTAAGTTTTTAAAGATATTCTTCATCAAGTTAAGGTACTTCCAGTTTATTTCTAACTTGCTGAGAGTTTTTAATTATGAATGAGTATTGAATTTTGTCGAATGCTTTTTCTGCATTAAATGACACAATCAACTTCTTTAGCTTGCCAATTCCTTCTCCTCACTCTGTAAATTGGGGGCTTACGATGATAAGGTTTGCTATGAAAATTAAGTATTGGTAAAAAGTCAAGTGTCAGTCATGAAGTATTAAAATAAAATAAAGTTCAAAAGATTGATTCACAATACGCAGTATAGGAATTCCCTACTGTACATTAATACTGAGTGGCAGTCAGTGGAATTAAGAATAAATTATTAATAAATAATAGAGCAGGCTGGTATGTGGTGGCTTGGGCCGGTAATCCCAGGACAAGGCGGGAAGATTCTTTGAGCCCAGGAGTTTGAGATGAGCCTAGTCAAGATAGTGAGAGCCATCTCTACAAG
>NW_012102285.1:8821-10189 GCF_000951045.1 Mandrillus leucophaeus
CCTTCTTCCTGGGCTCTGCACTCACTCTCTCCCTCTTCCTATCCCCATCTATTTTACCTCAGTTTAAAAAATATCTGTCTCCCCTATTAGAATGCAAGTTCCAAGAGATCAGAAATTTTTAATGTTTTCTTCACTATGCCTAGAATAGTAGTTTGCACACAGTTGTTGCCTAATAAATATTTGTTGAATACATGGATGGATGGATGAATGAATGAATGAATGAATGCATGCATGAATGAATGAATGGCAGAGATGACAACCTTGGGACAGGTTTCAGAAAAGAAGCCTTGTGATCTATCTAATACTTGAATTCATGACCATGTTGAAGTGAGATTAACGTAAGTTGTGAACATATTCTAGCCTCCTTCTGCTTCTCAGAATATCTAGGGAGAGCTGCATTCCCCTGGGAGGTGGGGAAAATCCTGGGTCAAAGAGCAGTCTCAAGCTCTCATCAGCATAGAGATGCAGCTTCCTGAGGGCAGCTCCACTGCATAAAATCAGACATAACTCATACCAGCTATGCCTAAAGATTGTAGCACATGTAATGACCAATAACTGTGGTATGCAGTACGAGCTTCAACAGTTTTTGTTTTTGTCTTTTGAAAACCAAGTCTCACTGTGTTGCCCAGGCTGGAGTGCAGTGACATGATCTCGGCCAACTACAATTTCTGCCTGCCGGGTTCAAGCAATTCTCATCCCTCAGCCTCCCAAGTAGCTGGGACTACAGGCATGAGCCACCACGCTCAGCTAATTTTTGTATTTTTAGTAGAGATGGGATTTCACCATGTTGACTAGGCTGGTCACCTTAGAAATTTCAAACAGAGAGAGTTTGAATACAGGGAATTAAGTTATAAAGCTGGTGGAAGGACTGGGGGAGCAAAAATGGGAGAGGTGTGTCACCTGCAGATTAGAAACTACAGGAAGCTGGGGACATACTCCATGTAGTAAATTCTGGGCATTAAAACTGCTTATCATCTGAAGTTTTATGAACAGCTGTGGGTAGAGTGTGCTGGCTCATGCCAGTAATCCCACCACTTTGGGATTTGAAGGTGGGAGGATTGCTTGAGGCCAGGAGGTCAAAGCTGCAGGAAGAACAGCCTGGGCAACATAGCTAGACCCCACTTCTAAAAAAAAGAAAAATTTAGCCAGGTATGGTGGTGCATACCTGTAGTCCCAATGACTTGGGAAACTGAGATAGGTAGGTTGATTGAGCCCAGGAGTTCAAGGCTGCATTAAGGAGTTAATAAGGAGTTAAAAAGAAATTATTTAGGCAGATAGTGAGGGCAAGGAAGTCCTCCATAAGGTTTATATTTTCCTTTTCCTGAAAAACAGCTCCCAAATCATTTCTTTTCTAACAAAGATCAGCCT
>NW_012102286.1:0-44219 GCF_000951045.1 Mandrillus leucophaeus
TTGATGGGTGCTGATGAGTTGATGGGTGCAGCACACCAACATGGCACAAGTATACATATGTAACAAACCTGCATGTTATGCACATGTACCCTAGAACTTAAAGTATAATAATAATAATAAATAAATAAAAATAAATAAATAAATAAATTTAATCTAAAAAAAAAAAAGAAAGGAAATCAGTACATAGCAGAGATATCTACAGTTCCACATTTACTGGGGCACTATCAGCAATAGGCATTTTATGTTTGTGTTTTGCTGGTACCCTAAAAATATGCACACAAACTGACTAAATATTTCTATTTTAAGAAGGCTATTGTAAATAAATAACTGTAAGTAAAATGTCCCAAAATGGTTCCATAAATGTTTACGATACTGATGAAAAACTTTTGTGTCCCACATTAAGACGATGAAATATTCTACATTAATATAATTACACTTACAATTATTAAAAACCATGTTTGTGAAGTACTGAAATATCATAGGGAAATGTTTTGGGTTCATTAACTGAAAGAAGCATTAAGCCTAAATATACAGTCTTAATTTATGTGAAAAAATATAAATGCTCAGAGAATTATCAGAAATATTCTGTAATGGTAGATATATTTATATTATCAATTAAAGTATTTTTTCTATATGTTTCGAATATTAGAATGACCAAGAATTAGTTTTACTTATGTATTACTTATATTTTATTTTTAATTTGTTTGAGGGTAGAAATATCCACAAGGTATCACATTCAAACCATGAAAGCTTGATCTCTCCATAATCACATCTATTCAGTTTCTTGGGTATCCTTTCAAAGACGATGCATATAATAAATATCCCTTTTTTAAAAGCCACATGGTAACATACTATACACATTGACCTGATGTGTATGTGGCACTTGGCTTTACTCACTTAACTGTATTTTTTGGAGCTCACTATAAGCTATTTTGTCTTTTGTTTGTGCTTTTTTAGACACTGCCTATTATTACATTGTAGGTTTGTTTATATATTTCTCAGCTTCGTAACTATATAATTTCACACATATGAATATATTTACCTTACAAAGACGTGAGTGGAATAACTAGATCAAAGTGCACATGCATTGGTCATTTTAGTAATCATTATTACAGTTTCTTTTAGAAATTGGACTATATAACACAACAGCCATTAATGTATGACACTCCTTTTTTTAAAACACTGGCTGATAATGTCTTTAAAAAATGTTTGTATACTTTCCAATCAGAAGAAAAATATCTCAGGTTTCATTTGCATTTTACAGTTATAATAAGAAAAACATTTTAATAGATTAATTTGTCCATCACTTTTCTAAATGATTTTCACCACAAATGATCACCATCGTTCCAACCCTCAAAGCTTTCCCACGTACTTTTGATTGTCCAGTTTTTCAACTTGTAGATAGGCCTATTGCTCACACACTCCAAATAAATGTTCAACCAGAGCTCTCCATTAAGCTCGATTTCCTAGTATGATTTTCTTTTCAGGTACATAACGCCAAAACTCATTCCTTTGGAAGAGGGTAGATGTGCCTACAGTCCTACCCTTCACCTTTTAACAGCTGCCTGTTTTGTGGTGAAGATGTGTGGAGATTCAGGCTAAAACTATACCCCCTCTTCCAATAGAATGATGTTAGAACCAGGAAATAGCCCTCCTTTCACCTCTTTCAGATTGAACTTTCTGCCCATTGTAATTATGCCCAAGGAGAAAAGCATGAGCCTTCTGATAAATACAAACCTGTGCATTCTCTTTAACTCAATTACTGATCCTAGACTAGGCTGAACCTTTATTAATCAGGTGCCACGATCAGCTTGGGTGCCATGTGATTAAGTTGTGAGGGCAGACAGTATATTTGGAAAGCCTGTTCTCCTAGACAGACCAAGGTGAAACAGAGAGCTTGTTTTATTGCTAGAGTCCCTGAGTCCTTTTCCTGTGAAAACATTATTATGAAAGCAATAGAATGCAATAAACTTTTCAAAAACAGTTGCTATTTCTTCAAGGAAAATGCCAAGTTACAATAATTCCACGTGTTTGTTTTTAAATGCTCCTTGAAATCCAGTACCATGTGATGCTCTGAGGCTGGGGACTGGGACCCTTTCTGATCTGCATCTTGAATTTAAAGTTTTATTTTTGCATAATGAACCATAAAGAAGATTCTAAATTAAAACCTAAAATCATTCTGATTCCATTATAAAGGTCAAAAAATTTAGCATTACTTCATATTAGTTTGTTTATATGAAAATAACCATTTTCTTTAATCAATCTTTTCAAGAGAGAGCTGTCTTACTTCAGTCTGCATCTGCCACAAAAAAAGTAACCAAAAAGGGACAAATGAAATGTTCTTTAAGAGTTTTGTATTTGTTTTCCAAAAACATATGGTTGATATTTTACATATCATTCAAATGTCAGTAAATCAAGTCAAATTTTCCCTAGCTTTTCTCTCTATTGTTTTTTGTAAATCATAGCATTAATGTTGAAGAATGTAATCCTCCCATCTACGGCCTTACAAATTCTTAAATTCAAGAAAAAATATCACTTTTCAAGAAAAAGGTGTTTCTAAGACTTCTGTGTCTTGAGAAAACACCAGAAAATCCCAAGTGCCCTTTATGTCAGGCCTTAATTTTCCCCCAAAATGAAAGAAAGCCCGGTGAAAACAGCTTTTGAAAATAGCTCTGCAACATGTAAGCATATTGATTTTCTTTGTATCAATATCAAGTTTGGTTTCTGATCTCAAGTCACTGCTGCCAAAGTGTTTACATCTTTGCTTGAGTATGTTGCAGTCAGCTCATTCCACAATACAAAGTCCTTCCTGTTCTTTCCTCCCCTTTCCACAAGCACAGCCTCTCCCTGTAGCCACCACCACCACCAGTTCATGGAGGGTTCTGCCAGGCCACCACTGATGTTCACTTAAAGCTCAAGCGCTCTTCAGTTAGCAGGTGGTGAATGCTGCCAAGCATGGAACTCATTTTTCAAGAGAATGGCTTCCTCTCTGGCCCAGGGAAACTTCACAAATGCTGTCCATGAGTCTAAGCCTTAACATGGGGACGCCAGGAGCCTGTTTATTGCTCTACTGTGGCCGAGCTGTTACCTAAAGTACAAGACAAAATATCCTTCACTTTTTCTTCTGCTTTTCTTATAGTCTTTCACCATAGCCACCATAGCTATGAGTTTGCTGATCACTCCTGAAGTCAGCATATCTCAGAACCCCAGGCCCACAGAGTACTACTTGGCTATTGCCACCGGGTTTTCAGAGCCCAAGAGCTCTTTAGTCAGCAGGCGATGAATCCTGCTAGGACTGAGCCCTTCCCTTCAAGGAAGTGGCTTCCCTTTTAGCCTAGAGTGTGTCTAGAAATGTTACCTGGGAGGTAGGACCTGGAAAGGGGACCTCATGACTCTGCCTATGGCCCTATCCGACTATGGCTGAGCTGATATCCAAGATACAAGACAAAGTCCTCTCTTCTCTTTCCTCTCTTCTCCTTAAGCAGAAGGAAGGAGTCACTTTTGTTGCTGCAAGCTGTACAGCCTGCAGTTGGAGTCATGGCATAAGCACTCCCTCAGACACCCTAACCAATGTCTCCATAGGTCCCATGCTACCCTAGTCCAATGGCTCTGAGCCAACCCTGGCACTAGGAGTTGCCTAGAAATTGGGTCATTCTGTCCCAAACTGCCTTTCAAGTTTATCCAGGACCCCAGAGAACTTTGGCCTGTGGTAGCAAGACTTGCGAAGAAACACAAGTTACAACCACTCGGAGGGGTGATTCCCTCTGGTGAGGGCTCTGCCAAGTGCCCAGACTCTAGCATGTCCGGACTGCTATCAGGGGATGGGGGAGGGGTGGCATTGGTGATTCAAAATTGTCTTTCCTCTCCTCATCTAGTGCCTCTTTCAGGGATATTGTGTCCGAAATTGGTGGGTTCTTGGTTTCACTGACTTCAAGAATGAAGCTGCAAATCCTCGCGGTGAGTGTTACAGTTCTTAAAGATGGTGTGTCCTTAGTTTGTTCCTTCAGACGTTCCTTCAGACCTTCTTCCTTCTGGTTGGTTCGTGGTCTCGCTGTCAGGATTAAAGCTGCAGACCTTTGTGGTGAGTGTTACAGCTCTCAAAGGCAGCACGTCTGGAGTTGTTCATTCTTCCCAGTGGCATCGTGGTCTCTCTGGCTTCAGGAGTGAAGCTGCAGACCTTCCCAGTGAGTGTTACAGCTCTTAAAGTCAGCGTGGACCCAAAGAGTGAGCAGCAGCAAGATTTATTGTAAAGAGTGAAAGAATAAAGCTTCCACCAGCGTGGAAGGGGACCTGACCGGGTTGCCACTCCTGGCTCAGGCAGCCTGCTTTTATTCCCTTATCTGACCCCAACCACATCCTGCTGATTGGTCTATTTTACAGATTGGTCTTACAATCCTTGAGCTAGACACACAGTGCCAGATGGAAAAGTTCTCCAAGTCCCCACTAGGTTAGCTAGATACAGAGTACCAATTGGTGTATTTACAAACCCTGAGCTAGACAGAGTGCTGATTGGTGTATTTACAATCCCTTAGCTAGACATAAAGACAGAGTGCTAGATGGAAATATTCTCCAAGTCCCCACTAGGTTCGCTAGATACAGAGTACCAACTGGTGTATTTACAAAACCTTGAGCTAGACAGAGTGCTGATTGGTGTATTTACAATCCCTTAGCTAGACAAAGACAGAGTGCTAGACGGAAATATTCTCCAAGTCCCCACTAGGTTAGCTAGATACAGAGTACCAATTGGTGTATTTACAAACCCTGAGCTAGACACACAGTGCTGATTGGTGTATTTACAATCCCTTAGCTAGACATAAAGGTTCTCCAAGTCCCCACTAGACTCAGGAGCCCAGCTGGATTCACCTTGTGGATCCTGCACCATGGCTGCAGGTGGAGCTGCCCGCCAGTCCGCAAGCTGCACCTGCACTCCTCAGCCCTTGGGCGGTCGATGGGACCCAGCGCCACAGAGCAGGGGCGGCGCCTGTGTGGGAGACTCCAGCCGCGCGGGAGCCCACCGTGGAGGGGGGTCTCGGACATGGTGGGCTGCAGGTCCTGAGCCCTGCCCCACGGGGAGGTGGCTGAGGCCCGGGGAGAATTCCAGCACGGTGCATGCCGGCCGGCAGTGCTGGGGGACCCTGCGCAACCTCCGCAGCTGTTGGCCTGGGTGCTAAGCCTCTCACTGCCCTGGGCCAGTGACGCCGGCCAGCCGCTCCATGTGCAGGCCCGCCAAGCCAGCACCCGCTCCCACCGGAACTCGCCCTGGTTCCCGAGCGCCTCTTGCAGCACAGGTTCCCGCCCGCGCCTCTCCCTCCACACCTCCTCGCAAGTAGAGGGGGGCGGCTCTGGCCTCAGCCAGCCCAGAGAGGGGCTTCCACAGTGCCATGGTGGGCTGAAGGGCTCCTCAAGCATGGCCACAGTGAGCGCTGAGGCCGACGAGGCACCCAGAGTGAGGCTGCCAGCACGTTGTCACCTCTCAATATGATATTTAAACCAGGTGCTGTGAGTGCTCACATGATTTGGGGACCTTTTTGTTAAAATGTGGTGTTTGAGAGGGGAAGGGCGGGAGGCACAAAGGGTATATATAGGCTTCTATTCTGCAATTTTGCTCCCTAACCTGTATCGATTTTCTATCCCTACTAATATTACCCTAATCCAGGCTCTCTTCATTTCTTACCTGAAATATTGCAATTCTTTCTCCCTCCATATTTATATTCCTTCAAGGCATTCTCCATTCTTAGATTAATTGTTACTAAGTGCAGCTATTATGAGGCATTCCCAATCACCATCACTTTAAGCTTCTTATTACCTATAGCAATTGTTTTAAATTTTAACTAAGACAACTTCCATTGAAGAATTTCCCTACTGAGAAAATAAGTCTTAAAACCACTGTCCACAAGAATAAAATAGAGCCGTCTCAGTATAGCACGTCAGGTCCTCATAACCTGACATATGTCAATAAACAGAAGTGTTACTACTCTAACTTCTCTTTAACCCCTGTTTTCCTACATGCAGAGTTACTTCTGCTTCCTGCTACATTTACCTTTGCCTCCAGGTTGTGGATCACGTTGCTTTTTTGCCTGAAATACCCTTTTCTTCATCATTTTCAGCTCTTTGAAGCCTTCCTGTCTCATATGGTAAAACTGAATTCACCTCAATTGATTCAATCTTTATAGATTTCCAGCATATACTTGTTAACACATTGCAATTACTTTGTAAGTTTGTCTTTTAACTCTAGATTATAACCTCTTTAGGGCAGAAAATGTAATGTATTTATCTCTGTATACTGAGTGGCTGGCTATATAGAGATATATATATATGCACAAACATATATTTGACACTGAGTGATTGCTAATTTTAAAATACTAGTGAATACAGTAAATTAATTATTTACTTTGGATCCCTAGTATTGCTCACTTTTTAATTAAAAGGAGAGAATTAAAGTTAAAAAACCTTAGCTGACCTAGAAAGGGAGACAATCATTACTAAGTGTGGAATTCTAATAAAAGAGTCAAACACAAACTGAGTGACACCAGAAGGACGAAAAAAAACATTGATCTGAAAACTCTCCAGGGCCTTACATTTGGAAATGGAAGTAAGCACAGAGTTTAATTTTATCTGCAAGTCAGGCATCAAGACCTCATGTAACAGATGCCAACCAAAGCAAAGGCATTACCCGAGAGGAGGACGCACTAATGCAGAACTTAGAAAACTCCAAGACCAGCTTTTGGGAGATGGCGATTCTGCATGAGTGCCTTTCACTTCATCAGTTTGAGTTCTCTGAGCAAAGACCTGTGTTGTCCATGTAGGAATATTTGTGTAAGGAGACATCACAGAACAGTAAATCTTAGTTGTACCTCCCTCCCCAGAAATCATCCAAGTTCGTAAAGGCAAAGACCGCTTTTTTTCCTCTCCATAGTGGATCTGCATGTATTTTAGAGTAAAGATAAGGTTACTCTCTGTGGAGAAGAAGATGGGCAGGTGACAAGAAACTGCATATATGATCAGAGTTATTTTATTTCTAATTTCTAGGTTATTCTCCTGTAATATACTTCATGTACAGGTACCATCGTGCTCTCAGCAAATAACACTAGGTTGATTGGGACAGTACTCTGGATTCCACTTTTATTATGAGTAATTGAGTAACTGCCTTTTTTCCCTCTAACCTAAAGGCCTTCTGTTTTCTGTAATATATATCTACACATATATATGTGTATATACATAATGGTACTTATACAAAATATACATATATTATGCCAGTTTTATATATTTACATATATTCACACATACATGTCAGTTATACATAGCTGCCATATAAATATGACATATATGTGTGTGTGTATTATATGTACAT
The DNA here is from genome assembly GCF_000951045.1 of Mandrillus leucophaeus. Lineage (NCBI taxonomy): Eukaryota > Metazoa > Chordata > Mammalia > Primates > Cercopithecidae > Mandrillus > Mandrillus leucophaeus. The sequence continues at coordinate 7,352 of NW_012102286.1, forward strand.
ATGTATTGTGCTAGAAATACACACATATTGTCAGTTATATGTAGCTGGCATATATATTAATATGCCAGTTTTTTTATATATATGTGTGTGTATGTATGTATTATGGATACATATATTATGCTAGAAATATATGTATATTTGTGTATATATGTATATACATATATACACAAATACACATATATTATGCCAGTTATATATACATATGTGTGTATATATATAACTGGCATAATATATGTGTATATATACATAATATATGTATAGATTATTATATATTACATATATACATATATATTAGCATATGTATGTATTTCATATATACCATTATGTATATTATGTATATGTGTACATATATATTATTGACAGAAATAATATATGCAATATACACACATGTATTATGTATATGTGTATATTACTGGCATACGATGTATATTTATACACATACTATTATATATATTATAAAAATAATATACAGTACATAAAAATATTTAATCCTATTTAGAATATATAATCATTTTAATATAAAAATAGTTATATAATATATATACACATATAAATAATTTTAGCCAGCTAATTTATTTTCTAAATAGGGTTAACTCTTAGGACTTTCACAATTTCTGACTTAACACTAACCTATATGATTCTGTTCATTAGGTAAGTGGTGTTGCCTGTTTTTTAGTAAAGAACTATTACTGAATTAGCAAATAAATATTACCCTATTTTATGTTCTTACTTAATTTTTTATGACTTTGCTGCAGTTCCTTGAAAATAATAAAGACATTTCAACGTGGTTTCTCAAATAAAATAAATGCATTATTTCTCACCCTGAATAGTGAAAAATTTTTAAATGGTAGATTTTCTTGCTGATAAGAAAACATACAGAAAACCAAACTAAATAAAAAATGGCTCTCTCTCCAAATTGTTGAATATTTGAGTTTCACTCAGTTGCAGTTCTCAAGTTTTTGCTATTTTTCTTTTAACGTATGAGGTTATAGGCATCCTTTACATGTAAATAGCAATGATGGTATGACACACTCATTTGAAGAGTGAAGAATGTAGAGACATATCATCAGACACATTTTTATATTACATGTTTATGTGTTCATAAGGTTGAGGAAAAATTTTCCAAAATAGTAGACAAATGAAAAGAAACAAAAATTTATTATTTTAATTTGAGAAAGACCAATTTCAATGCTGAAGACAGAACACATTATAAATAGGATTAAAATCAGAAAAATGAATTTGATTCATTTTAACTACAGTTTTACTTATATAAGTATATTTTGTCCTCCAAAAAATTGGGGGAGTTACTGTACTACCTTATCCTCCTAAGGTCCCTCCCACCAACAGAGATATAATATGATCAAGTTATTGATTTCACATCTAAACTTAACACTTGTTTAGATTAATCTTGGGTAATGTAATTTTTAAAAAAGAACTTCTACACTTATTTATGTATTTGGTTGAAGAAAATCTATTGTATTAAGCTTACATAATATGTTTTGAAAATAGGATGTGAGGGTCAAGTTAATAGAATTCACTTATGATGATCAAATTCTAGATTTTTGCATAACTGAAAAATGGCAAAAGGATATGATTTTCCATTGTCAGTGACACACAGCATTTTAAAATTGAGTTTCATTTAAAGTAATTAATTTTAATGGAGTAATGCAGAATCATGTTGAAAGGTTTTTTTGTTTGTTTGTTTGTTTGTTTTGATGGAGTCTCGCTCTGTCGCCCAGGCTGGAGTGCAGTGGCCGGATCTCAGCTCACTGCAAGCTCCGCCTCCCAGGTTCACGCCATTCTCCTGCCTCAGCCTCCCAAGTAGCTGGGACTCCAGGCACCCACCACCTTGCCCGGCTAGTTTTTTTGTATTTTTTAGTAGAGACGGGATTTCACCGTGTTAGCCAGGATGGTCTCGATCTTCTGACCTCGTGATCCACCCGTCTTGGCCTCCCAAAGTGCTAGGATTACAGGCTTGAGCCACCGCGCCCGGCCAAAGGCTTTTTATTAATCTACTTTCTTTGATAACTTTTCAGTTTGATGTTCCGTATACTACAATACTTTTAAGACACCTTAGCTTTAATAACAGGTTCATTTTACTAATGGAAAACCCAGATGAATACCTTGATGATGAAATTTGATTTCCCAGCATATAGCTTTGTGCAACACTGAAGTTTCAGCTTTTGATTATCTGTGAACCACCTTTTTCATGCTTGTCATCTATATGATGAAATTATTCAAAATATATGACACAGACTGTCATCAAGTTACTTTTAAAATTTGATAGTGAAAAGTGCAACAAACTATAATAAAAAGAAATAACACTGTTGCTCTGACAGTTTGAAAAGTCACAGCATCATTTCTTCTCTCCTTTCAGACTCATAATGAAATGGGAAAGGTTCCCTTGTCCCCCTCACAGGGCGTGTGATGGCGGTGTGGCTGCTTCTTCAGTGCCCCACTGCTCACACCTATAGGGGAGCATACAGACAGGTAGGGTGTGGGGCTCTGACCCCATGGCAGTGTCTAGGGGTGAATGTTTACAGCTCCTGAAACCCCAGTGGGTGGGTGTTACAGGGTGCTCTTTTAGTTTGCTGTCTATAGGCGGCTTGTGCTAACCAGCCCAATTAGATAGACCCTCTAACTTGTCACAAGGACAGAGGACTTTCTGTATCCCAGGGTTTCTTGCCTTGGTGTACCAGAAAAATCGGATCACACATGCGCTTGAAGAATGAGCGCAAGGTTTTACTGAATAGAAGTAGCTCTTAGCAGATGGTGAAGCCAGGAGGGAGATGGCGCCTGGCCTCACCTAGGTCCTTGGGGGTGGAGCCTTTGCCAGGGACCACTCCTTCTTCTACCCAGCACTTCCCTTCCCGTCTTCCGTGTCATTTAAAGGGACCATGCTCTTCCCTTCCCAGCACTCCCATGTCAATATCAGGTAAGTAACAGAGCTTTAAATAAGGACAGTTAACAATAGTAAGCTGAAGAGTCCTCTTGTCTAAGAAATCTCTAACTTCACTTTAATTATAGCTGCTGAGTGTCAAAGGACATGAAATATTGAGAAGCCAAGAATAAAGAAATATTAAGTAACCTTCAGTGTGGTTTTACCACCACCATTTATAGAAAGCACAGGAAAAATAGTCATTTGGATGATGTAAAATTATACCTACTAAAACATGCCTAAGGTAATAATTCCACACCATTAGATAAGGTACTCTAATGGATATTTTACTCATCAACTCTTTAAATTATGCAAAATTGTGTGCCAGGCTTTTATATAATTTGTACAATTAGAAACAAATTCTGCCCTTTATTATGCCTAGTTGCCTTTAATTTTGATATATGCTACACATTTAAATACCTTGTCCTTTTAAGAACTTGAATGTATGTACTCACATTAAGTAGCAAAACTCTAGTAACTCCTTCTCATTTCCCTTATTTTGCTCCTACCTGATATTTGTCTATAAGAATCACAGACAAAAAATTATGTGATGAACAAGAATTTAAATCCACAAGAGCGTTTCTTTTCTGGCATTTATAAACCTGATAAATCTACTTGATAACATTGTGATGCTAATAACACCAGTATTATTGGCCTCTTTGCTTCTTCTCTTTAGAGGCCATATAGATTAATTTCATGATGTAAAATGGAACCATACTCCTAATTCTAATTTTCCATTTTGTAAATTTTCTCTTGAATATACTGAGTACTAAGGAAGAAAAATTAAATGAGAAAATAGAATATATTACAAATACATAATTCTATATTAAAATAAGATGCTATATTAAAAATAACTTACACAAAACATTTTATTGACATAGTAATATCATGACAAACACATACACATACACACACGTGGACACAGGAGTATTTTTCTCATACTGAGCGGTAACAAGGATTTGTCCTAAGCAAAATGGAAAAACACAGGACTATTAAACATTATTCATTGAGGAAACTAGTAATTAAATGCAGAGCAGAAGTCCAGAGGATCAATCATAGATCTACCATAAACTAGATATATAATCTTGAGCAAACACATATTTTTTTCATAAAAAAGATACCAAATAATTTCTAAATTCTATAATTCTAAATTATTGGCTACAGATTTAGTCAAGTGATATTAATTTACTTAATATCCTATCTGATATCTGTCACATCTTATTGATATGAGCATTATCTGATTAATATTTAATGTCTTTTGGTTTTATCTCAAGCTTATTTGAAGAGTATCCATCAAAACCTTAGATTATATAAATTCACACAAAGACTGTATGTACATCTACCTATTAAATTTGCATATAAACTATGTGAGAATTATTTTTCCATCATATTTTTTACCTGCAGTAGATTCTAAATTACTTAATGTCACTCAAGCCTTTTGTTTCTAAATAATTTTCAGAAATTGAGATTTCTGTAAACAAAGCAACTTCTTCACTGACCTTCATTTGTACCCACTTGCAGTAAATGATATTCTAGAAAAGTACTAAGATTTTTGTCCACTTATTCACAAAGGATGCAATAAGTATGTACCATTGCAGACAGACAAAAAAGGAATAAAGAGAGATAATCCATGCTCCTCAATCCTGAGAGATTAAATGGATTTGGGAAAGAAGAAGTCACAGACAGGGAGTAAAAATAATATTGACAACACTAACCACAAAATTAATAAACAGAAAAATAAGATGTAGACAACTTAACTATTAAGTCAACTATGTGGAGCCACATGTATATGACCAACTGTAGAAATCCTATCAAATTCACTAAACAAATTGTATAGGCAGTGAATTACAATGCACATGATATCCATGTTACTAAAATTATTATAGCCATTTTAAAAAGTTTTGTATTCCATCTTATAGGTATGGTTAAATTTGAATTCTATGTAAAACAACTTTTAGAGATTAAATACACAGGGAAAAGGCACATCCACAAATGTGTATGTTATAGTTTTGATTATCACAAATCCATCACATCATTGGAAGTACCTAACTATATAAGTCCCTAAAAACATTTTTATAAAACCAAAATCCCCAACTGTTTACAACACTCTACCCCTAATCTCACTCTGTCCATATAAAAAGGATGATACTCTTGAGAAAGATAATTATGTTTATCTTTAAAGAAGTAGCAAAGAATCTTGATAACATCAAAATACACAAAAAATATATGAGGCATAAAAATACAGATATGAACTTAAAATAATTTAATGAAAAGTAAAACATTTCTTAGGCCATTTTTATAAAATTATAAATTTTATCTTGTGGAAAGATCAGAATAAATATTCCACCCATTCTAAAATAAACAGTTTTCTCTCCTGGAAAAGAGAAATGAATTGTAAACTAGATACCTCATATATATTTGCTGGCTTATAGATTAAGGTAGGGTCAAGATTCCAAATTTGACAATTAGGTATTAGTAGTAAGATTTTCAGAATTGTCCAAAACTGAAACTGTTGGTTACTTATGTTTTCAATCTCACCTCAATACCCTCAGGGAGAACGCTGATGAAAGTTCCATACTTCCTGGAAGATCTCATGATATTGAAGGCTTCCATGATTACAGGACTGGTTTCTTCCTTTTCCCTTCTAACACCCTCACAAATAAATTAAACGATGCGTTGTCCTACCTATATATCACAATTACATCTGTCATACTTTCTATCTAATGACACCTGGATGGAAAACAAAGAGCTCTATAAATTTGCCTAATATGTTTGAAATGTCCCATATTTTGTCACTATTTTCACTGACGTCATTAATCGTCAGTTTGGGATCTCTCCCCAAATCAAGTAAATACAGTCATATAGACATAAACAAAACAAATAAAATCACTTATAAAAAGAATGAGATATTTTATTCTTAATACATCATTTCATTTTTATAGAAAGGCATTCATTCAGCATCACAGATCATAAAAAAGGTAGACTCAAAAGATTCACACTTCACTGCATATGGTATTAATGTCTCTCAATATTTTTCTATTGTCTCCTCTTACATTTGGCAGATATTAGAAAAATAGGAAGAAACCAATGTTATCCAACACTATGAATATTGTCAAAAAGATACGTGATTTTACACTTGGAATAGCAATCATTTCCAAAATTCTCTTCAACTCACTAACACACCTTTAAAATCACAGTACCATATTATACCTAGGAAATAATACTGTCATAAGCTAGTTTTTCATGAAATTTTAGTCATTAAGCAGGGAATATTGTGAATATTAGCAAATCTGGAGTAATACAGACTTTCCCAATGAAACGAAGGCATAAGATAAAATGAAAACCAAATTCAGTTTTCATTTTGATGTATTAACTACGTTTCTTCAATATGGACAGTCTGTGTTTCTAATATAATGGAATTGATAGGACCTACATTTTCTCTTCTAAAGCAGCACAGTAAAATATTCTAGGTCTCTGTGAAATTTTAAATATAAAATAAATTCTTTTATACATGATACATAAAGGTTTTAGTAACCTATAAAATATCAAATGCATATGAATGCAAAAATTTAAAGAGAGCTATACTTCCTGAACAAATTATGATTTAACAAGAATCACCAAACAATCACCTCCAGAAACAGAAAAGTATCCTTTCATTTTGTGCACCTACAGAAAAATCATTGGGATTTTTTTTATGATGGTTAAGATAATATATTTCTTAGAAAAATCTTCCTTTTATGAGGTTTGAAACATACCTAGATGATTTCAACATTTTTTTGTTAGTTAAAATAAAGTGAATATTGGCTGTAAGCCAGAAAAGTAATTCCATTTTTTAAAGGGTTTTAGCTTAAAAGTCTTTTGAGGAGAAAATGATTTTCACTTGCTTCATACAACAGCAGCAGCAAACTTTTTGGCAAGAGGTTTGGGGCTTCACATTATCATAGCATTACAGACATGGAACTATTCATAGACTCATTTATCTTAACACTGGTTTGGTATTATTTTCTCTGGAAATAATGTTTTAAAGATGCAGAAAACCTTTTTTTATTTGGCTCAGAAGTAGTAGGTAAATAAAGAAATTTATTATAGAATCAAAATTGATGAACTATAAAACAATGAACAGAATTACCTTCAAGAAGAAAAAGGGGGAAAGTTTATCAATTGCCTTATCAAAATTTTCCAGCATCTGAAATTTCTTGTTCTCATTTTCTGAGGTTAACATTAAGCAGCATTTTCTATATCATTATTATTTGTACTTTATTAGGCCATAAGATATTTTTCAGGTGTCAATGAAAATACTCAGCAAGTGAGGGCTAAAAGAATTTCTAAACATTAATTTTGGAGCTCTAACATGGAAACTGGTAGAAAGATAAGGCATCATTTTATTTGTTAACAGAAGTTAAAATTAATATAAATTAATCAGAGAATAAAATGTATTCCCTTTATGGAGTCAATTAGGATAGATGTCAATGACTTCAACTCAAAAAGCATTTCAGAAAAGAGAAAAATTTAGGCACAAGTTAGAATCAATTATTTCATTGCAGTCTATTTACCTGCTCTGTAGGATGATGGTGATTACTGCACAAGAAAAATTTACCTGCTAGAGTACATCATTAACACTTGAATTTTAACATATGTTAATAGTAAAATGTCACTGCATAAATGAAGCTTATGTATTATCTCCCGTTAGAATTTATAATATCTTCTCTCTTGGTTTCCATAACTACTCACATATAATTTTAGATTGAACTTTGAACTCCAAGGCATTAGAAGGCTACAGAATGAAAAATAGAGAAACTAGAGAGCAAATATATTACCATGAACTTCATACTAAAATAGGAAGTGTTTTTGCATCCCTGGGGGCCACAATCCTAACTATATATTACAAACTTTAAGAGAATTTTTTAAAATACTGATGTCTGGAGTCAACCACAGACCAATTGAAGACAAATCTCAGTCTCAGGTATAAGGCCAAGATTTTAATTTTAATTATTTAACTTTCATTACTTAAGATAACACAGCAGTTCATAAGTGACTCTTGGAATCTCTTTATTATCACATTGGTTAAAATAGTGTATTAGTACCTTCTCACATTGCTAAAAAAGACATGCCCAAGACTGGGTAATTTATAGAGGAAGGAGGTTTAATTCATCACTGTTGAGCATGACTGGAAGGCCTCAGAAAACTTGAAATCATGGCAGAAGGGGAAGAAAACACACTTATTCACATGGTGGTAGCAAGGAGAAATACTGAGCAAAAGGGGAAAAGCCCCTTGTACAACCATCAGATCTCGTGAGAACTCACTCACTATCACAAGAACAGCGTGGAGGTAACCACCCCCATGATTCAATTACCTCCCACCAGGTCCCTCCCAGGATAACTGGGAATTTTGTGAACCACAATTCAAGATGAGATTTGAGTGGGGACACAGCCAAACCATATCGGCTAGAGAACTCTGGTATAAAAAACTACCTGGGTTTGAATCTTAGATCAGCCTCACTATGCATAGGAACTTAGCAAGTTTCCTAATTTTGCTCAGTTTTCTCATCTGTAAAATAGTTATAATAATAGTACCTGCTTCACAGAGTAGTTTCAAGCAAATAAATAGAAGCAACTTGGGATAAAACAAGATGTATGGGTTCAATGAATAATAGCTGCTGGAATTTTTATAATTATTATTATCAAAATGGATTTTTCAATTCTTTAGCACCACCTTGAACACAGTATTACTTCTTGTAATTATTAGACACAGAGATATGCCCAAATAAACAAAATTAAACATCTATCACAAAAGGAAAACAGTTTAGTTTAAACTATTTCAGTGATTGGCTCTACTACTTTCAGATAGTTAATCATTACCAGTGATTCATGAACCATTAGCTGTGGGAATTTGCACTCTGCATTTCAAAAATGAGAAAAATAAGCACAATCTTTAAAGTATTTTCTGCTTTTAATGCTATGAGTGTATCTTAGAACATAATAAATGCTAAAAAAATTGTGATACTAGGTTTCATAAAAAGCAACATTAATAAAATTTCTAAAACTATCCTCAACGAAAATTTTCAAACAGCTAACGTTGACAAATATGTAGAGGAAAGAGAACACTTGCATATTGTTTGTGGGAATATAAATTAGTACATCCATCATCGAATACAGTATAGAGATTCCTCAAAAAACTAAAAGTAGAACTACCATATGTTCCAGCAATCTTATTCCTGGGTATATATTCAAAGGAAATGAAATCAGCCACTTGTAAAGATTGTTAAATTCCCATGTTCATTGTAGCATTATCTACAATCACGGAATCAACCTGTGTGTCCATCAGCAGATGAATGGATAAAGACAATAGGGCATATACATACAACAGAATACTATTCAGCCGTAACAAGAAGAAAATCCTGTCATTTCTGACAACATAGATGAATCTGAAAGACATTATGTTAAGTGAAATAGGCCAGGCACAGAAAGACAAATACCACATGATCTCATTTACATGTGGAATCTAAAAAATTTAAACTCATAGAAGTAGAGAGTAGCATGGGTTGGATGGGATGTTGGGGAGATATTGGTTAAAGGATACAAAATTTCAGTTAGATAAATAGGACGAATAAGTTCAAGAGACCTATTGTACAACACAGTGACTACCGTTAATAACAATATATTGTGTTATTGAAAAGTGCTAATGGAGTGGATGTTAAGTGTTCTCACAACAAAAATGGTGACTATGTGAGGTAATACATATATTATCTTGAATTGGCCATTCCATAATGTATATGTATATTGCAAAACAACATGTTGTATATAATAAATATCTATAATTTTATATATCAATTAAAAATTAAATGTTAAATAACATATAGCCAACACATTGCAGACATGATTCTTAAGAATTAAAAGTGTTTGTGGCAAAATATGAGAGTTCTATTCTCTAATTCCCCTGCCTTTTCCCATGATGAAAATCATACGGCCATGTTAAGGAAGCAGTCTGAGCCACAGTAGTTGAAAGTCTTTTCTGGCAAATAGGAAAACTTTAAAAACACATATACCAGTTTATTTATGGTCACAAACAAAATGGTAGTCAGTAGCATAATTCATTCACCAAAAAAAGGCACCAAAAGAGTTTTTCAGTATTATGTGGTGTTTTTATTTATTTATTTATTTTTTTGAGACAGAGTCTTGCTCTCGTCGCCCAGGCTGGACTGCAGTGGCACAATCTGGGCCCATTGCAACTTCCACCTCCCAGGTTCAGGCAATTCTCCTGCCTCAGCCTCCTGAGTAGCTAGGATTACAGGCGCCCACCACCACACCCGGCTAATGTTTGTAGTTTCGGTAGAGACGAGGTTTCACCATGTTGGCCAGACTGGTCAAGAACTCCTGACCTCAGATGATCCACCACCTTGGCTTCCCAAAGTGCCTGGATTATAGGCGTGAGCCACCTAGCCTAGCCTGGCCTCAGTATTATGTTTCTGTTCATTTTTTTTTTTTTTTAATTCTGTAGTATTATATAAAGCTTCAACACAAATATTATATTTTAGTCATATAAAAATATTGCCTATTTTAAAATTGTAGCAAATAATTATAACAAATAGAAACAAGTAAGCATGGAAATAGATGAAACTTTTTTCCTTTTTTTAAATTTTATTTTCAGTTTAGGGGTACATGTGCAGGTTTGTTTTACAGGTAAACTTGTGTCATGGGGGTTTGTGGTACAGATTATTTCGTCACCCCAGTAATAAGCCTACTACCCATTAGTTATTTTTCCTGATCCTCTTCCACCCTTCACCCTCCAGTAGGCCCCAGGATGTGTTGTTCCCTTGTATGTGTCCAGGTGTTCTCATAATTTAGTTTCCACTTATAAGTGAGAACATGCAGTATTGGTTTTCTCTTCCTATGTTAGTTTGCTAAGGATAATAGACTCTAGCTCCATCCATGTTCCTGCAAAGGACATGACCTCATTATTAATGGATGCATAGTATTCCATGGAGTATATGTATCACATTTTCTTTACCCACTCTATCACTGACAGGTATTTAGGTTGATTCTATGTCTTTGCTATTGTGACTAGTGCTGCAATGAACACACATGTTCATGTGTCTTTATGATAGAATGATTTGTATTCCTTTGGTTATATACCCAGTAGTGGGATTGCTGGGTCAAATGGTAGTTCTGTTTTTAGGTCTTTGAGGAATTGCCACACTATCTTCCACAATGGTTAAGCTAATTTAAACTCCCAACAGAGGTGCTTAAGTGTTACTTTTTCTCTGCAGTCTACTCAGCATATGTTATTTTTTTACTTTTATTAATAGCCATTCTGACTGGTGTGAGATGGTATCTCATTGTGGTTTTGATTTCCATTTCTCTAATGATCAGCGATGTTGATTTTTTTTCATATGATTGTTGGCCACATGTCTGTCTTCTTTTGACAATTGTCTTTTCCTGTCCTTTGCTCACTTTTTAATGGGGTTATTTGTTGCTGTTTTTTTTTTTCTTGTAAATTTGTTTAAGTTTCTTATAGATGCTGGATATTAGACCTTTGTCAGATGGATATACGCAAATTTTTTCTCCCATTCTGTAGGTTGTCTGTTCACTCTGTTGATAGTTTCCTTTGCTGTGCACAAGCTCTTGAGCTTAATTAGGTTGCATTTGTCAATTTTTTGCTTTTGTTGCAATTGCTTTTAGCATCTTTATTATGAACTCTTTGCCCATTCCTATGTGCAAGATGGTATTGCCTAGGTTGTCTTCCAGGGTTTTTTATAGTTTAGGTTTTACTTTTAAGTCTTGAATCCATCTTGAGTTAATTTCTTGTATATGGTATAAGGAAGGGGCTCAGTTTCAATCTTTTGTATATGGCTAACCAGTTATCCTTTATTGATTAGGGAGTCCTTTCTCCACTGCTTGTTTTTGTCAGGTTGTTTGAAGCTTAGCTAGTTATAGGTGTGCAGTCATAATTCTGAGTTCTCTATTCTGTTCCATTGATCTATGTATCTGTTTTTGTACCAGTACCATGCGGTTTTGGTTACTATAGACCTGTAGTATGATGCCTCCAGCTTTGTTCTTTTTGCTTAGGATTGTCTTGGCTATTCAGACTCCTTTTCGGTTCCATATGAATTTTAGAATAGTTTTTTCTAGTTCTGTGGATAATGTCAATGGTACTTTAATAGGAATAGCATTGAATCTATAAATTGCTTTGCGCAATATGGCCATTTTCACAACATTGATTCTTCCCATTCATGAGCATGGAATGTTTTTCCATTTGTTTGGATCATCTCTGATTTATCTGAGCAATGTTCTGTAGTTCTCCTTTTAGAGATCTTTCACCAAGGGATAGAGTTTTTTTTCTTTTACTATGAAGAAATATTTAGATTTTAAAACAGACTGAACACAGAGCTGGACCAACATTTTCAAAAGCACAGTTAGTCCAAGATACTGAGAGAAAAAAAAATTGTCTTATGTTAAAAATAGATGGTTCCTTTCCACACTACCTGGAGAAGGGTTCCTACAGTGTCCTTCTGGATTCCCATTGTAACAAAGGGGAACTCATGATGTCTGGAGCCCTTAAGGTCCTGCAAATGAAAGAGGAGGATGTTCTCAAATTCCTTGCAGTAGCAACCCACTCAGATGGCACCAACCTTGACTTACAAATTGAACAGTATATCTACAAAATGAAAAGTGATTGCATCTATGACACAAATGTCAAGAGGAACTGATATAAGCTTCTGCTGGCAGCTTGTGCCATTGTTGCCATTGAAAACTCTGGTGATGTCAGTCTTATACCCTCCAGGAATCCTGGCCAGCAAGCTGTGATGATGTTTGTCGCTTCCAGTGGAGCCACTCCTATTGCTGGCTGCTTCACTCTTGGAATCTTCACTACCAAGATCCAAGAAGCCACATCTGCTGGTGATTACTGATCCCAGGACTGAGCACCAGCCTGTTAGAGTCATCTTATGTTAGTCTGCCTACCATTGCTCTGTGTAACACAGACTCTGTAATATGTGCATATTGACTTATCATACAACAAACAGGGAGTTCACTCAGTGGGTCTGATATTGGGAATGCTAACCTGAGAAGTTCTGTGCATGGGTGGCACCATCTCCAGGAGCTGGCCACTGCTTAAAAACAAATGCTGTGACCAAGGAGAAATTTCAGGGTGAATGAACTGCTCCAGCTCCTGAGTTCACTTCAACTCAATCTGGTTTGAAGACATTCAGGTGACCACTGTACTTATTCAACAGGTCCTTACTGAAGACTAGAGCACTCAGCCTGCCACTGCAGTGGGTCTGCAGCTCCCACTGCTCAGGACACTGAACAAATAGGAGCAACCACTGAGTGGTCTTAAGCTGTTCTTCCACAGGCTCTTAAACAAGATGGAAACAAAGATGATCGAAAATAAACATCAATTTCTTAAAAAAAAAAGTTATCTATATCCTATGAAGATTTTAAGCATATAAACTGTAGAAAACTGCTAATAATCTGTTCTGAATAATGTCTGACACAATTATATATATATACACACACACACACACGCACACACACATACAGAGAGACAGACTTGATGACATTTAAAAACTACTTTCTATTATTTCTCAACAAGGTAGCTTTGAAATTTTTTGTTCAAACTGGAGAAATTAATTTATCTGATCCTTGCAAATACTTCACAAACTGGTAAAACAAAAAAGGGAAGAATACAGGAAGTAATTTCCCAGTAACGATATAACAGTGAAATACCCCTGATTGGTTATCCAGAAAAACCCGGCAGTTTTTTCTGCAGGGTAGTTGAGAGATAGAACATAGTAAGAACCTATTGTTTCCATAGGAATAATAAGTTGTACCAAAACAAGAAACCAATCAACGGCAGTAATTCAGCAAACTGAAGTCATTTCAGTTCAGCCAATCTTACTGAAAAACAATTGCAGTCTTGAAAATGGGAAGGACTAAGTGGTTACCCAGAGAGAAACTCAGCAGGGATAACATTTTTCAAAGTTCACAGCCTGAGACTTCAAATATGCAATGCATTTAAGGAAAGTGATTGAAAAAAAATACTAATGTTCTGAGAATAAATTTACTACCAAAGTAGAAATGCAGTTAAGAGTGCTTAGCAGCCTCTAGGATGTTTCAGTTTTAGGAAGCATTTAAACACCAAAGATTTGGATGATCACAATTTCATCTCCTTCACTAACTCATACTTTGACTGCTCTGTGAATTAATAGAAGAGAGGGTCAGTATTATCATTGTTATCATTATTGTTATTATTATTATTGAGATGGAGTCTCACTCTGTTGCCCAGGCTGGAGTGCAGTGGAGCAATCTCAGCTCACTGCAACCTCCACCTCCCAGGTTCAAGTGATTCTCCTGACTCAGCCTCCCAAGTGGCTGGGATTACAGGCTCAAGCCACCACACCAGATAATTTTTGTATTTTTGGTAGAGACAGGGTTTCACCATGTTCTCCAAGCTAGTCTCAAACCCCTGACCTCAGATGATCTGCCAGTCTTGGCCTCCCAAAGTGCCGGGATTACAGGCGTGAGCCACTGTGCCAGGCTGGTCAGTATTATTTATGTGGAAATAATGTAGAATGAACAATCCACTGTTGTTCGCTAAGATTCTGCAGGAGGCAGTGTTCATCCAAGGGCACCTGGAGCACTATGTATGTCTGTTTCTAGCAGACAAACAGGACCTTTCTTCCATGTCTAAGCCTTGGTTTCTACCACAAATCAATATCAGCTCCAAAGACAGTATAAAATAGAGATGGTGCAATTATACTACAGGTGTAGACTTTCTAATTCTGGCTCTATCCATGTTGGATTACATCCCCAAAATCATGTTAGTTGACCTCTCAAACATTGTTGAAAAGCAGTAATTCACCTCAATATCTAAAAATAGCATAAACATTAATAGTTCAAATGGCATTTATTAATTTCTGGTCAATATCAGATATTGCGTATATAAGACAATTGAAGCAGGGCCACATTCTTGAAAGATCTTTCAGAAGCATTGGCACACAGCTAGGACTCCATCCATGTTACATGATAAACTCCATCAAATTGACTTAAGAAGAAAAACAGAAAACGTATTGTTTAACTAACTGAATAATGCATGAATAAAACTAGCTTCAGGTATAGTTCGATTCAAAGGCTCAAAACATAGCATCAGGACCCTGTTTTATTTCTCTCCACTGAATACTGCTCTGCCCTAAAAGCTGGTTTTATTCCCATATGGGTTTTTCCCTCAAGGTTCAAGATCTGTGCAACAGTTAGAGACCAGCAGTGCCAGGTGCAAAGTCAAAGGTTGGGAGAAAGGAGAGAGAAGGGACCTTAAGTAGAGAGAGCTTCTGTCTTCTAGTAGTTAAACAAAAATCCCGTATGTGCCTCTTTTTGTCCTGAATAGGGTCACAATGTGACCAGAAGTATGAGGATGCTAATGGGCTTATGTCTTTGGAAGTAGGCACAGGGTCAACTTCACCCAAACCACGAGGATAGAGAGCAGGAGAAAAAAAAAAATGTTTCTCATTGTGAATTGACTATGTGTTATCTGACAAAGGAGCAATGAATGCTGAGGAGGTCAGCACCAGGTATCCAAGATGTATCTTAAAGACTGTTTGTTGGCCGGGCGCGGTGGCTCAAGCCTGTAATCCCAGCACTTTGGGAGGCCGAGGCAGGTGGATCACGAGGTCAGGAGATCGAGACTATCCTGGCTAACATGGTGAAACCCCATCTCTACTAAAAATACAAAAAACTAGCCGGGCGTGGTGGCGGGCGCCTGTAGTCTCAGCTACTTGGGAGGCTGAGGCGGGAGAATGGCATGAACCCGGGAGGCGGAGCTTGCAGTGAGCCGAGATCACGCCACTGCACTCCAGCCTGGGACAAACAGCGAGACTCTTTTTCAAAAAAAAAAAAAAAAAAAAGACTGTTTGTTTTAGGGAAAAGGCTATTTTCCTGGAAGGCTGACTACTGGCCTATAATCTCCAGCTGGGAGCCTGGATAAATTCCTAACTTTACCTCTGTGTCACAAAAGGATAGAAAAGTCTATTGTGTCTAGTGGAAAGTTTTTCTCTGTAGAAAATACTATAAATGTGGAATTTTTTCCTAATGAAGACTTTTTTTCTATCTGCTTCCTTCTCAGATTTCTTTTTAAAAATTTTCAAAGACCTCAAGGAGTTTAAAATACAGAATATCTTTATTTATTACAAACAACAACAACAGCAGCAAATGTAGCCAAACCATATAAAATTTAAGGTTGGCATAGCAAAGTTCCTGCCTATTTTTTTAAGCTGTAGCAAAGCAGAAAAGGGGTGTAGATCCTGCTGAGGGTAGGCCACAATGACAACACATATTTGCCAATGGAAACGGGGCTCCTGCAGGCAGGCTACCAAGCAAGGCAAGCCTAAATTAGCATTTCTGGGACACAGCCTCCAAGTGTGCCCTGAGGGAACAGTACTGTAGACAGTTGAGGATGGAAGACCAGCAACTGGGTCAACAGCGTGGAGCTACCCTGCTAGGGGTAAAATAATAAAATAAAGTACAGAATAAAATTAAGTCCTGGTAAGAAGTCTTTATTAGTCTTTCTGAAAACCAGGTGAAATTTCTGTCTAGAAAAATACATAAGCGCACACAAAATGTTGTATTCAGTTACAGGGAGATCAAATCTGCCCTAAAGTACAACTATAAACACCCCCATGAATGTAATTCCCAAGTTAAGAGACCCTGTTATGAACTAAAAATATGAAGTCATCCAAGCAAATAATTTCTTGTAAGAATAGTGTTTTAAAATAAAGCACCTTACAATAAAAACAAATACAGGAATAGATTGTAATAAAGAAAGAAGCCTTATTGCAGAAGCATATAATCTGAAGTGATTGCATGTATACTCAAAATACACATTAGCTTGGTATAAGATAACTACCTTGCTATATTAAATGTGACAATAAATGCCAGGAGATATGTATTAACAAAGAATTTTACATGACACTCTAAAATACAAAATGCGGAATATTTTAGTGGAACCGTTCCCACATAGTGGTATAATCAATTCAAAGACTTTAACTACATTGATTTTAAGAAGCTATTTTATTTGAGTGTTTTCCAAGTATTCTTAACTTTTCATTTTTGTGAAGTTTCATTTCATACACTTGATCTCAAAAAATAACCTCTTCAAGAACAACAACCCAGGAAACAAAATCCATTTATCATCTCCATAAACTTAGTCTGAGGCCACTCTTTCAGAGTCTGTCATTGCACGTATCACACTCAGTAAGCTGAGTGACTAGCTGGGTGACAAGGATTCCTGGAGGTCCCCACCATGTTTTAGGAGCTTTACCGCTTCAGCGAGTTAAATTGAACCACAAAAATGTGCATTTACTACCAGAAAAAGCAACTGCATTTATAGAAGGTGAATTAAAAAAAATATTTGGTATCAGAAAAACTTCTAGATTGTCTCACACATGGTCACACATTTAGCATTTTCTTATTATTTCAAAGGAAAGATGAAATGGAAACAGCATTCAAAAAAACAAATATTTATCATCTAAATCACTATTTTAAGTTGCAAAAGTACTCAATCTAGCTAATAGGAAGTTCAATCTCAGAATTCTAAGAAGAAAAACAAAAACAATAAAATGTATAGTTTATAAACTTGAATTAAAGCAAAAAAACAAATGGGGTAGGACGTAAAACACAGAAATATGTTCTATTAAGTCTAATGCCCTCTTTTCTTGGTTGCAATAACTTAAATGATGATTATATTACTAAAATTCCTATCTAAGAAAGTTCAGCACAGAGTTAACATGACTAGCACCCTGAATAAACCACACTCCTCTGAGTTCATCCCACCTTCTATACTACCCTGTATATACACTGGCAGGACACAGAAGAAAAACAACTTCATTTCAGTGGACTTCAAATTCTGGAGACATTGAGTGGCCCCTTAATGGTTCAAGTTACATGTTCTGTGATATAAAATGCATAGCGATTTCTTTATAACATTGGCTTGAAGGATCAGAATGAATAGTACTGGAACAAGCTTTAATAAAATGTAATTACATTTGGACCTTAATATATGATATTGGTTATGATAAGTTCCATACACAGGACAGTGGTAAATAAGTGAATCTTCTTATCCCAGGAAAAATTATCTCGTGAGCCCCAGTTGAAACTATAAATGGTTCAAGAAACCTTAGTTTATAGGAAACTATAACTGACCAAATTAAAAGGCGTGACAGTGAAATTCAAAACTACCTTAGACTTTGGAATTATATTGGCATAGTTCCAGCACCTTACTCCTCCTTGGGGAAAATTTCATTGTTTCTCATCAGGTTTTTCTCATTAGCAAAATACAGATTATAATATTTTATAAACTTCATGGGAGAATTATTAAATGGAGTAAGTTTTAGAGCCAAATAATGCCTGGCAAATAATAAGCATTCAATGAAAGAGTCAACCAGAGTAAGAATGAAGTTAACAGGCAGTCAGCTGTTGATTTTCATAGTTCCAATATGCTCAAATTTCAGTTTTACCACTAGCTACCTAAGTATAAGTAACCGATTTCTCCCAACATCATGGTTCAAATTTTAGTTATCACAGTCTATTAACTGAGTAATTACATAAAATATAAACTTTGTTGTAAAATCTTTGGTCTAAAAATCATAAATAATCAATGCACATCATAATTAGTGACCACATCACTTTTTTGGAGTCTTTTGGTGACTGGTCACTACATATCTATTATTCAGCCTCTGCATAGACAGCAAAGCATTTAGTTGTACAGCTTACTCATCACCTAGTGAGAAACCCAAATACCAGGAAGCAGAGAATAAATAATCGAAGGAGAGTACTGGTTAACAAAAATGAAAGTGAAGCAAACAGACAGAAATCTACCAAAAATAAAATACAAATTAATGTAATCGGAGCTATACCTAATGTTGGAAATGTTGACATTATTGGCATGCAAAAGACTCCAGAAACTCCAAATACGAAGTCAGAGGAAATGAAAACAGTGGTTGTGAGAAAAAGAATGAAGATGTCCCAGAGGAAGTGACACATTGAGAGTACACAGGGTAAAATTTTGGAAGCTGACCCAAATTTAAAAAGAGTATGACAATTTGTTGCCAAGGCATTGAAGAGATACTGGCTCCATATTGCAAGTTATGCAACAAGAAGAAAATGACAAGCACTATTCAAACTTTTAACAAGAGGTTTACAAACACCTATTAATGTTTAAATGTTTTAAAATAGTGTGCTAAATAAATATCAGTTTATTTTTCCATTTTTCTATAAATCTATAACAGACATCAAGAGTGTTTAATGTTGTAACAAAAATCTTTAAATGTCATAATCATAATTGTGTCCACTGATTATTAAGATTGTTTTACATGCTGTCACCCTACACACCATTTTTGTGGTTCTGGACTACCACACCAAGCACGGGCTGTGTGTATTTGTTTTGAAGAGAGACCACTGTGTATCTTCCCTACTCTGCATCTTTCCCCTAAATTCTCTACTAGTATAGAAGCTTACTTCCTGGGCTTGAAGTGTGAGGAGAAGGGCTGAGAGCAGAGAACATAAGGTCAAAAACTAGGCCGGGCACCGTGGCTCATGCCTGTAATCCCAGCACTTTGGGAGACCGAGGCGGGAGGGTCACGAGGGCAGGAGATCGAGACCATCCTGGCAAACCCTGTCTCTACTGGGGCAGGAGAATGACGTGAACCCGGGGGGCGTAGCTTGCCGTGAGCGGAGATCGTGCCACTACACTCCAGCCTGGGTGACAGAGTGAGACTCGGTCTCTAAATAAATAAATAAATAAATAAATAAATAGGTCAAAAAACTAAGAATTGCTAAAAAATAAAAATAAATAAAAAAAAATTAGGAAACAAGTAGTCTATTCTCAAAGTATGTATACCACACTCTCCTCTTGCTCATTCCACTAAATATGCAGTTCCTGATAACGAAAAAACATGTAAATTATGAAGAAATAAGTATATTATAGTTTTCACAACAGTCCTTTAAAAATTAGAAGCGATTGTAGAAAAGAAGATGTATTGACTCTAAATAAATCTCTCTGCCTGTGCAAAATTACCCTCTTCAATGCACTTTGAAATGCTTCATCCAGACTGGTTCTAAATGTCCCCATGGATTGTATTAGAAATATTTTGTAAAATAACCCAATGCTTTAAGCTTTCTAAGCATAATGAGTTGTAATAAGAGTGAAGTGGCAGCCAGAATAATATTTTCATTAATCTTTGTCAATTTAAGTTAATCATATAGTGATATTCTTTAGTGTGAATATTTTAAAATAATCTTATTTACTGGTATTACATATAATACAGAAAATTCAGAGAAGAATGAATCTATTTTCTGGTCCTAAATGGCAGGCAGCTGGATGTGAAATTATTATAAATGACATTCATACTAAATTACAGGCAGGTAAAAGTTTTGTTTAACATTTACAGAATAAATGGATCAATAAAAGACCACACACCCACACACACACACACACACACACACACACACACACACACACAGAGCTGTTGTCTTAAATCTATTGAGAAATAGCTTCATTTCAAGAGATATATTGAATTTTAAGATAAGCAAGAAAACCTTGAGGGAAGACATAGATCAATGTCCCTTCTTCTCACATGGAAGGAAGGTTTCAGTTCATGCTTTTCTTTGAATTAGTTGCGAACGGAAGTATTTTTAAAACTACTTGATGTCAACTCATTTCTCAGGACAAAACTTTTCTGAGATTTAGTTTAATGAGTTGCAAATCAGAGAGAATGACAGTGTAAAGGTTATTGTTTTGAATAGAAAAGAAAATGTATGAAAATCTTCTAGCACAATATCTGGAAAGGTGAATTGAGTAAGACTCACGGTAGAGTTAAACATTTGAATTTGCATTCTGAAACTTAGCTATT
Source organism: Mandrillus leucophaeus (assembly GCF_000951045.1). Classification (NCBI taxonomy): domain Eukaryota; kingdom Metazoa; phylum Chordata; class Mammalia; order Primates; family Cercopithecidae; genus Mandrillus; species Mandrillus leucophaeus. The sequence goes on from NW_012102286.1 coordinate 28,190, forward strand.
AGATATTGATTCATGTCTTGCAGTGGGTTACTAGCAGTACACTGATTTCAGGTTATCTTATCCAACACTTATTGGCTATGGGATTGGGAGAAACATAGTTAACATCTCTATAACTTAGTTTTGCCTTATGTAAGATACAAATAATAATAGTACTTACTCTCAAATTCCTGGTAATAGTTCTCATTTAGTTCAATGAGATAATATATGTAAAGCACTTACCACAATGCTTGGCATGAAATAAGAACATTCATTTATATCACTAAAAATACTGAATACCTACTATATAAATGAAGAATTTATCTAAGTGCTAGAGATATAGCAGTGAACCCAACAAAGCCACTACACTCAAGTAGTTCATTGTGGGAAAACAGGCCTGCAAATTATTTCCAAATCACATAAAAAATTATTCTATTAGATAACCATTTCCAGTCCTAAATGGAAGGCAGCTGAATATGTAATTATTAAAAATGACAGTAATATAAAATTACAGGCAGGTAAAAGTTCTGTTTAATATTTACAGAATAAACGGACCAATAAAAGACTATCTATATATGTGAGGAGGGTAAAATGTAACTAGAGTGTGTGAGTACAATTTTAGTGTAGTGCTCAGAGAGGACTTCTCTGTAGTGATAGATGAGCAATCCTGAAGGATGTGAGACAACAATCCATTATGCAAATGTCTAGAACTAGCAGGTGCAAAGGTCTAGGATGAAAGTTTGCTTGGCATGTTAGGAATTACTGAAGGCCGGAGCAGCCAGAGTACAAAGAGTGAGGAAGTAAGGTCCAAAAAATAGTAGAGAACAATACTCCAAGGGAAATACGGTGGAAGAACTAGGCAGCATAAAGAGCCACCTTTTACTGAATTCAAGGGAGACCAGGCCTGGTACAGTGGCTCAAACCTGTAATCCCAGCACTTTGGGAGGCCAAGGAGGGAGGATTGCTTGAGGCTAGAAGTTCAAGATTGACCTAGGCAACATGACAAGACCGTGTCTCTACAAAAAAAAAAAAAAAGCCAAGTGTGGTGGCATGCCTGTTTCAAAAAAAAAAAAAAAGAGAAAGAGAGAAAGAACAGCTAACATGATTATGGGTATTTCTCCAGTTGCATTCATCTGCTTCTATTACTATTTTACTTATCCCTCAGGTATCAAATTTTCTGTGCTCTTTTCCTCATGATCTCCTTCTTCTTCCACCTGTTTGCCCTCCTCTTATGGTTGTTGTTATTGTTATAGTTGTAGTTTTTCTCTTCCTTCTTCTCCTCCTCCTCTTCCTCCCTTTCTTTTCTTCTTTTTTTCTCCCCCTCCTTCTGATTCTTCTTCTTCTTTGTGGTAATCGAGATATTTACCACATAGTACAAAATAATTTACTTTTTTGACTTACCATGCATTCATCAGCAAAATCGTATAATAGAATTATTTTGAAGATTATTGAGATAATGCATGAAAATAAATACTATCATGAGATATAATCAGCTGTTACAAAATAATAGTTCTGATTATATTCATATGTCTTAAATGATAGTTGAATCTGAAAGATACAGAGTTTGAAAATGTGGATATTTGAGGGGTAAGGCAGGGTTTTCCGTGAACCTCTGAGAAATAAACTTTATGCAATGTTCTCAGTAGCAACAGTCATTTTACTAGGAGCTTGAATTGCATAACAAATCTCTCTCAGAGCTTCTTATGTTTAACTCATTTAACCCTAATGGAAATTCTATGAGGTGTTTCCATTATTACATCCCCATTTTACAAATGAGAAAATTGAGACACAAAAAGATTAATGTCAATGTTGCAAAGGGATTAAATGATGAGCCACGGTGTAAACCCAGGAATTGTAGCTCCTCATTCTGTTGTTTAGCCTGTCCATGATGCTTTGGTAAAATCCTAAACTTAAAACGATCAGAGAAAACACCAGGGCTATCAAGAAACCAGCATGGGCTAGCGTGGCAGCTCACACCTGTAATCCCAGCACTTTGGGAGGCCAAGGCAGGTGGATCACTTGATCAAAGGAGTTCAAGACCAGCCTACGCAATATGGTGAAAACCCTGTCCCTGCCGAAAATACAAAAGTTAGATGGGTATAGTGGCCGGTGCCTGTATTTCCAGCTACCTGGCAGGTCTAGGTGGGAGGAAAACTTGCGCCCAGGAAGTCGAGACTGTAATAAGCTGTGTTTGTATCACTACACTCCAACCTGGCCTAGACAACAGAGTCAGACTCTGTCAAAAAAAAAAAAAAGAAAGAAAGAAACCAGCATGATAATGGTAGAGTAGAATATTTAAAGTTTAAGAAGATGAATATTTGAAATCAAAACAACCAAGAAGGAAAAAAATGGGGCTACTTTTCTCTAATTCAGAAGCATAACCCATGTGACTAGTCAGAAAACATTAGCAAGTCTAATATATACAAGAGCCAACCAGTGTATAGCATAATCTCAGGCCCCTGCTCACTTCTGCCAGAATTATCAACCTCTATTTTCTTTATCTTTGCTTATTATTTTTCAATTTGAATTCCTCTGTAGTGTGTCTAAACATTTATTTTATCATATGCTTGTTAACTATACAATTTTTTCTTCCTTGCCTTGCTTACTTACATTCTTTGTCCATTTTCCCATTCATTTTCTTACATTTTTCTCTTTGGCATGCAGTGGTTTCTGCTTATTGAAGTCTGTATTTATAAACACATATACAAGCAACAACTGTATTCAATGTATCAATCAATATAAGAGATATTTGTAAAATTTACTAAAATATTTTATTTGCAGAGCTGAAGTAAAGCAGAAAGACAACTAAAAATTAAATACTATCTCTGTATTGACACTGGGAACCTCATATCAAAGATAAAGTGTCTGAAACATTTTGCTAGAATATTAATGGCAGTATTAAACATTTTTTATCTAAAATATATTTTCTCTAAATATCAAAGAGCATATGTTGATTTGGCTGAAAATAAAACAAAATGAAATAAAAGGTCTGTAATGACTTTTTTTCTATTTAAACTCTCGGTGAATGAATAACTTTATTAAAGAAAAAGAAAAGCATATATTATTAATGACCAACTCAAATTCAGAAAAATAATAGCACGAAAAATCTTCATTCTTATATATTTGAAGCAGCTTAAAATCTTATTTTCAAAGAAATAATTTAGGTAATTTGATAGTATCTCATTAGTAACAAAATGAACCTGTAGGTAAAACTTTGCAATTAAACTTAAATATACATTACTTAAACCCAGGATCCATTAATTAAAAGTCTGAACTATTATCATTTTAGTGTCTTTATTTTATTTTCTGAGAGAGTCTCACTCTATCACCAAGACTGGAATGCAGTGGTGCAATCTCAGCTCACCACAACCCCGCCTCCCAGATTCAAGTCATTCTCCTGCCTCAACCTCCTGAGTAGCTGGGATTACAAGTGCCCGCCACCATGCCCTGCTAATTTTTGTATTTTTAGTAGAGATGGGGTTTCACATTGTTGAGCAGGCTGGTCTTACACTCCTGACCTCAAGTGATCCATCCATCTCAGCCTACCAAAGCGCTGGGATTACAGGCGTGAGCCACTGCGTCTGGTCTAGTTCCTCTAAAATAATAAAAGCTGCAATGTATTGAGACAAAAAACTTCTTAGGAATATAAAAACATATAAATTTAAATAGTATCGATTGCATATGGAACTTACGCATGCCTCTCAAAACTACTTTTAATATTATAGAGAGGTATATCAAATACATTCTTCTGAGAATCAGAACTGTAACTAGAATTTTAGGAATCTGTAACCTCTTACATGTGAATTTCAAGAAAGAAAATTTGGTATTTTTTAGGTGAAAACTTCTATTTTTATGCTATAATGAGGTTTACAATCATGAGAGTATCATAATTTTACCTTAAATTGTTCCCTTTTTAGTGATAATACATTATTCATATAACCAGCTATTAAAGTGGGTCTGCCTTCTTGTTTTCAAAACCAAAATCAGGCTGTCAAATCTGTATCCTTTTGCTACTATTGACTATTCTAGCCAATTCATATCAAAAATCACCCAAAGAGGATCAATATGAATTCTTTCTTACATACAACAGGGAAAAGACAGCTGTCTCATTCTCACATAACAAGAATTTGTTCACACCCATAATTGCTTACCTAAGAGCCATAAAAGGAGCTTCAATAATTGTATCTGTCATGTCAATAACATTGAGCCACAATACAAAGAAGTCACTGTGCTTTAATATCTTAGAAGAGCTAACCATATGATGACCCTCTTTCTGCTTTCTCATTTAATACCATACCTGAAAATCTAAGTTTACATTGGAGGTATGTGAAATTCTGTAACTTACATGTGCAACTTAATATAACTTCAGTCATTCAATTACTTTAATAAATACTCTTTGAGAACACACTATGTACCAGAAACTCTATTAAATTTGTAGCTAGAAAGCTCCTTGGCAGTCTTTAATTTTCAAATGCACAAGACATAATCTGCAGAGGCTCCACCATGAAGAACGTGACCTTTGTAGTAAGGCTGAATTAAAACAAACAAACAAACAACAACAACAACAAAAACTTAGGGCATGATGAGAAGGTCCATGGTTTATCATAACTATGAAGCTAGGTCAGGACCTAAAGTCCCAATATACAGAGAAAATTTGCACACTTTCACCCTGGATGCTATTGATCTTTTATCTCTGACCCTGTGAGTAGTGTGTCATGGCCCAGAGTTTCTGAACAGAAGTCATAATTATAGGTTGATTGATTGGTTGTACCACATATCTTAGTGCATTGTTTGGACTGAAATAGAGCTTAAGCCAGTGACTGGAGGAAAATATCAAGGTACTTTATGGAAGAAAAAAATGAATATACTTCTGAGACCCACTAAATAGACAATCTATATGAGTGGAATACACGTGCGATTAGGGTGTTTTATATTCAAGAAACCAAGGCATTTGGACTAGGCATATTGTGATTTAATGAAAAGCCTTAATAGCTTGGAAAGAATGAGCATTCTCAGGAGCATATTCCAAAGTTGTACTAATAAGGAGTACTTAGAAAGTACAAGTAAACCAGACAGCAGAATAAGAAGGTCAAAAAAGGGGGAAATGCTCAATAATAGCACTGATTAAAACCGCAGATTGCAATGGAAAGTCTGTAAATGGGGAGCTTCCTTTGGCTGTCTCAAAGGGACTTCAACATTGACAAGACATAAAGTAAATTCATAAATTCTGTTTTCCATATTAAACATTAATTCACTAGTGTTCACTGGATCATACTTCAATCTACCAAGTCCCTCAAGACAGAAGTCAGGGTCTATCCTTGACACCTCCATCTCACACTAAAATTCAATTCATTACTAAATTTTAATTATTTTAATTCCTAAGTATCTGTCCTTCACTTCCATTTCCATTGTCAACGCCCTACCCAAGCTGTCGGCATCTCTCTTTTTATCTACTTCACTACACTACAGTGAGATTGATCTTTTTAAAATGCAAATAGGACTATGACACTCCTCTATTTAAGATCATTCAACAACTCCCTAATATTATGAGCATCATGACTTGAATCTGAACATAACTGCATTTCCATGCCATTATTTCACCTCCACTACAGTTTCATTTTGCCCCACCTTGGCTCCAGTTACACAAGTTCCTGTCAGTTGCTCTAAAACTTACACACACACACACACACACAAACACAATGTTTGGCTTAGAATTACATGTGAAAAATTTTGAAAGAGAAATGATTCTCTATAAATGATGGATTAGAGGTGCAGGAAAATAATGTGATAGTCATCCTCATGGAATCATATAACCAATGAAAATATGATTTACTTCCAGCAGTATTGTTATAACAGGGGGAAAAAAAAGCCAACAGGAGACTGGTTAAATGAATTATAATATATCCAAAGTGGAATACTATGTGGCAATTAAAATTGATGCTGTATAGGAAGTTTCTCAGTTCTTAATTTGAATGCAGCTACTCAAAGATAATATTAAAATTCAGAGTCTGACTTAGTAGAACTGGAGTGGCATCTGTGATACTGTATTTTTAAGAGTAACTGATATCCACACTGTTGGTTCCATGGACCACGCTTTTAGTAGCAGGGCTATAGAATTATATGTAATACATGATAATATGTTAAAGACCTTGTTATTTGTTTTAAAAATATTTCAGTAGAGTATATACTGAATGATACAATATTTGACAAAATACAGTTAAATAGACAGTGACAAATAAAGGTAGACATATCATAAATGTTAAATGATTGGGTTTATCTCTACCTTGTGTAAAGCAATTATGAGTAAGTTTAAATGTTTATTTTTTATTTGTTTTCAATTTTAGCAATAAATTATATTATGTTTGTAATAATAGAGCATTAAGATATTTTAAATGTAATAAGGAAATTTGACTATGTTTAAAACTTTAAATGCAGAATTTAATAGCAAGTATATACACAAGCTCCACATGTTGTTTGACCTAAAACTAAAGACAAATAAAATGAAGAAAATTTTCAACAGGGGTGATTTTGGAGGCTATTATTTCTACTTTTCAGTATTCATTATATTTTCCATAATAAGTTATTATTACTAACATAATGGAAATATGTATTTACATTATTTTTAATGATTACTTAACAAAATCCGCATGGGGAATAAGACTTATGTGTTTTGAATGATTATGTAAATGAGTCTGGGAAATATAACAACAAATAGTTTTTTCTTCAAGCAGCATGCTTATAATGAAAATTGTGTCATGACAACAAATAATTAGCAAGTTAATAGTGTCCTTCAGTTATTACTGATCTCAAAGCAATATACTTATTTAAACTTTTAAAAATGTTTATGGAATAATTATTTTACGTTGAGCTCTGATAATTCTCTGGAGATGTACAAAGAAGAAGTAACTATTATCCTTGAGTAATATATAAGTTCTACTGGGGATTGCCAAGAAATGAACACATCCTTTGATAAGCAATGTAATAAAAATATGCACACATTTCTATGCATATACAGGTAAAAGAGGAACTCTCTCCATGTAGAGTACATGCATGTCAATTTCATGGAGAACACGATATTTGCATTGAGTTTAAAGAATGTATAGAAGTGTCCCTAGTAGATAAAATAGAAAAAAGTCATTTCAGAGAGAAAAAAATATAACTAGAAATGAAGGCATTCTTTGGGGTGGGAGTTTAGGAAAGATGACAAAAAAAAAAGTATAGATTAAGATTGGGGTTGTTTTTTGCTTGTTCAGTTGTTTAAGTTCCTTATAGATTCTGGATATTAGAAAAATTTTTTAAACGGGCAAAATACATGAACAGATATTTCTCAAAAGAAGGCCTACTAGCAGGTAACAAACATTTGAAAATATACTCTACTTTAATAATCATCAGAGACATACAAATAAAAATCACAATGTAATAACATCTCATACCATTAGAATGGTTATTATTAAGAAGTCAAAAATCAACAAATGCTGGCCAGGCTGCAGAGAACGAAAATGCTGATACACTGTTGATGGGAATGTAAATTAGTTCAGCCATTGTGGAAAGCAGTTTGGAGATTTTGCAAAAATCAAAAAGAACAGATTGTTCTAACAAAAAGACACATGCACTCACATGTTCATTGCAGCACTATTCACAATAGCAAAAATGTGTAATTAACCTAGGTGTCCATCAGTGATGGATTGGATAAAGAATATGTGGTACATATACACTACAGAATGCTATGCAGCCATAAACAAGAATGAAATTATGTTCTATGCAGCAACATGGATGAAGCTGGAGACAACTATCCTATGCGGATTAATTGAGGAACAGAAACCAAATATCGCAAGTTCTCATGTATAACTGAGAGCTAAATATTGGGTACTCATGGACATAAAGATGGCAATAGCATACACTGGGGACTACTAGAGAGAAGAGGCAGAAAGGGGGACAAGGGTTGAAAAACTAACCATTGAGTACTGTTCTCCATGTCTGGAAGAAAAGATTATTCATCCTCCGAAGCTTAGCATTACACAGTATGGCCAGATAACAAATCTAAACATGGATCCCCTGAATCTAAAATAAAAGTAGGAAAAAAAGCAAAATAAAAAAAAATGTAGAATTGGATTGAAGTTTTAAAGAAGGAAAAATTCCAAGATGCCATGCTAAAAATCTCAAACTTACGTAATAGGTAAGTTTGACTGATGCCTACAAAGGTGGTATGGTTTGACTGTGTCCCCACCCAAATCCCATCTTGAATTTTAGTTTTCATAATCCCCATGTGTCACGGGAGGAACCTCATGGGAGGTAATTGAATCATGGAAGTGGTTACCTTCATGCTGTCCTCGTGACAGTGAGTTCTCATGAGATCTAATGGCTTTATCGGGGCTTCCACTGTCACTCAGTTCTCATTCTCTCTCCTGCCACCACGTGAAGAAGGATGTGTTTGCTTCCCCTTCCACCATGATTGTAAGTTTCCTGAGGCCTCCCCAGCAATGCTCAACTGTGATTCAATTAAACCTCTTTCCCTTATAAATTATGCAGTCTCAGGCATGTCTTTATTAGCAGTGTGAGAATGGACTAAAACATGAGGCAAAATAATTTTTAAGCAAAAGAGTAAAATCAGTCACAGTTCTTTCTTTTGTAGAGAAAAATGTCACAATATGAACAATAAATTGTAAAGGCTAGAGAATATGACTATTGTGCAAATTTCTTATTTGTCTATTAAAGAGGTACCAAGAAACAATTATCCACAGGTAACAAAACTATAAATGCAGGAACAAAGTGTCATTAGACTCATCTGAAATCTGAAAATAGTACTATGTATTGCATTGTTTGACATTTATATTGTTCTTACCTTTTGCAGGAAACAAAATAATTCAAAAAGTTTTGTTACAAATGAGTCAATGTAATTTAATTCATTCATTGAATGTCCACTATACACTCAACAGCCTGAGTTGTTGAACAGTTAGTTATATAAAAGAATGAGACCTTTGATCAGGGTCGACCTATATCATTTAGACTGCTTGGTAGTAAGAGTTTTCAATCTCTGTCGGTATGTATAAGTTTTATGAAGTCTACCTATATTGCTTCTCTAGTTTATTGAGTTTTAAAGCTGTGTTGTTTTGCTAATATCAGTGCATTTTTTCTTGGTTAAGCATACAGTGGAATTACAGAGCAATTACAGAACACTATCTCATGAGAAATTGAAGAGAAATTATGCCTAATATGAATGTTGTAGCTAATAAATAAATATTCGTAGTAATTTTTACAAAAACAAAAAAATTAAATGCTCTTTTGACAAGATTATTGTTCACTATAACAACAAAGAGGGACTGTAGTGTGGCTCATCTAGACAGAGCCTCGCTGGGTGAATTTGCCTTAAGAGACAGGTCTGGCTAGGCTTGGCTTCTCGCCATTGGGTAGGCTCAGCTCTTCTCAAGATTCCTTGAACAGCAGGCTAGCTGAAGTCTGTTTCTCTCATGGCAATGGCAGAAGTGGAAACTATTAACAAATTGTGTCCAGATGGAATGTGATAAAATTATCAAAAACTAAAATATGAAAACCATTGCAAAAAATGGGAAATGCATGTGACTTACTGAATGTAAAAATGATATAAACAATACAGTTTTAACTACATAAAGATTGTATACATGTAACATAATGTGTAAACATTAATTGCTACACATTTAAAATTATAAAAATATTTTATTATTTAAAACTGTTTTCAAGTGTTGGCTTGAATTTTAAAATTAAACCATTTTCTTTGTTTTTTCTTTCATTTTTCTGAAATTTGGATATACAGTTTCAGAAATATGAATGTGGCAAAAATGATAAATATTTTAAAGTTGTTTTCAAGGTAAATGTAACAAATGTAGAGTAGATACACACAGGCTATATGGACTAAGGAACCTCAAAGTTAAGTAGACTGCAACTTCATAACATGAAGTAATATAATTTTAATTATCAGAAAACAAAGTAAAAAGTGTGAACATTATTTCTTATAAATATTAGATGTACACACCTAACAGTTTAGTCAATCTTATAATTCATCAATGAAAAAGTATCCTACAATGATAATAAAAATATTTTATTGTGCCCAACTTACTGACTTATGAAGAAAAAATACACTATTAGAATTACAGGAAGTTTTTTGTTTGTTTGTTTGTTTGTTTGTTTGTTTTGCAAAGCATAGTGTTTACTTAAACTTGGACATATTGGAACTGCACCCTTGCCTTACCTGACTCAGTTACCAAGGAACTGTAAAAAATGAAATGATTCCAATAGTCAAGGTTGCCACTAACATGGCACTGTACACAATGAAGCCTCCCTGTATGACACTTACACCATTGAATCTTATGTTCATACACTTTTATTGTGCCAAAAAGGAATAATAAATAGTTTGAACCTTTGGAATAGTAATTGGAGAAGTTGGCTTAAAAATCTAGCTGTTCTTGATAAAATTTGCTTTCAAAACAATGAAGTAAATTTTAAAAATCAATAACGTGTACATCTTTAATAATGTTTTTGTCTGTTAAAATTTAATAGTGTTGTAATATAAATATTAATAATTGAAATATGAAAAATATTTTTCATGGAAAAAATCATTATTCAAACAAATGGATCATTCTGTACGATAATTTTACCTGAGATGGTAATGGACCAGTAACAAATTGGCAGTGAGCAATACTCTGGCTGGTACAGAGAGAATTTTCAAATGTGTAGAACTAGATGAATTATGCAAAATCCACTACACTAATGTGAGCAGTTTCAAAAATAATAAAAAGAGCAAACAACTCATGTCTAATTAGTCAAAGACACAAGGGACTACTTCCACAATGCATGTAAGTGGCCATCAACATTACAGCAGACACTATTCATATTTACTCTAATAACAAGGCAATAAAAACATTGAAGATATCTTAAGCAGAATTTACTTATCTGTTAGCACATTGAAATTTTTAAAAGTTTCCAGAGATGTCTATAAAACAGAGAGAGTTTTCTATTAGTAATGAATATATTTATCTCATGGAGAAGATTTTTATGTCATCCCATTTGTTTGTACTGAAGATAAAAATTTATTCAACAGTTATTAACAAATGTTCTTCTCTAGCAGCCAGTTTGTACCTATGATGTGTGATGCATGAAGCCATAAGCAGGCTTTTCCCAGGTAGCTTTCTGCAAGGGGTGCAGCTTATCTGTCAGTCTGATTGTCTGAATTATTGACTGGAGATCTATCATGATCAAGGACTTTTGCTCTTCTTAAAAATAACTTATTGGATTCATTAATTTAAGTAATTTGTGAAGATGGCAAGTACATTTGTTGAGAAAAATCCAATCCAAATATTTTATAATAAACCATGTGCAGTTCACTTAAATAAAATATAATCATAACTTTGATTTGGGTGTTTAGAGTTATAAACTTTCCCCTTAATTCCACTTTAGCTGTGTCCCAGAGATTCTTGTAGCTTGATCTTTGTTTTCATTTGTTTCAAATAATTTCTTGATTTCTGCCTTAATTTCATCGTTTAAAAAAAGTTATTCCAAGGCAGATCAGTTTATTTTATTTATTTTTGTTTTGATTTTTTGAGACAGTGTCTCACTGTGTCACTCAGGCTGGAGTGCAGTGTCACAATCAACACTTACTGCAGTCTTGACCACATGGGCTCAGATGATCCTCCAACCTCAGCCTCCCAAGTAAATGTGACTACAGGCGTATGCCACCACACCTAGCTGATTTTTGTATTTTTTGTAGAGATGGCTGGTTGCTATGTTCCCCAGACTGATCTGGAACTCATAGGCTCAAGCAACCTACCAGTCTTAACCTCCCAAAGGGCTGGGATTACAGTCATGAACCACTGTGCCCAGCCCAGAAACACACTGTTTAATTTTCATATAATTCCATGGTTTTAAAAGATCTGATTGGTATTGATTTCTATTTTTACTGCACTGTGGTCCAAGAGTATGGTTCACATGACTTCCTTTTTTTTTTTTTAATTTGTTGAGAATTGCTTTATGGCCAAATGTGTGGTTGGTTTTAGAGTATGTCATGTGCACATAAGACAAATGTATATTCTGTTATTGTTGAGTAGAGTGTTTTGTAGATATCTGTTAGGTCTATTTGATCAAGTGCTGAGTTTAGGTCCAAACATCTTTGTAAGTTTTCTGTCTCAATAATCTGTCTATTACCGTTGGCGTGGTGTCAAAGTCTCATACTACTATTGTATGGTTGTCCAACTCTTTATAATTCTCTATAAAATTGTTTTAGATAGAAAAACCATACAAAAAATCAAATAAGTCAAACAGAATCAGAAATGACAAAACGAGCATTATTACTGACCCCACAGAAATATATAAAATCCTCAGAGACTATTAGGGACAGCTCTATGCACACAAATTAGAAAACCTAGGAGAAATGGATAAATTCCTGGAAGCATATGACCTCCCAGGACTGAAACAGGAACAAATTGAAACCCTGAGGAGACAGATAATGAGTTCAGAAATTGAATCAGTAATTTAAAAAACCTTACTAGCCTTTGAAAAAGCCCTGGACCAGATGGAGTCATAGCCAAATTCTATCACACATATAAAGAACAGCTGGCACCAGTCCTACTGAAACTATTCCAAGAAATCAAGGAAAGACTCCTCCCTAACTCATACTATGAGGCCAGCATCATTCTGAAACCAAAACCTGGCAGAGACAAAATGAAAAAAGAAAAATTCAGGCCAATATCCCTGATGGATACAGAGTCAAAAATCATCAATAAAATGCTAGCAAATTGAATCCAGCAGCACATCAAAAAGTTAATTCACCATGATCAAGTATGGTTTATTCCTGGGATGCAAAGTTGTATCAACATATGCAAATTAATAAATGTGATTCATCACATAAACAGAACTAAAAGCAAAAACCACATGATCATCTCAATACATGGAGAAAGGCTTTCAATAAAATTCAATATACCTTTATGTTAAAAACCCTCAACAAACTAGGCACTGAAGGAACATATCTCAAAATAATAAGAGCCATATATGACAAACTCATAATCAATATAATTCTGAATAGCCAATAACTGGAACTATTCTCCTTGAGAAGCAGAAGACAAGAATGTCCACTTTCACCTCTCCTATTCATCATAGCTCTGGAAGTCCCAGCCAGAGCAATCAGGCAAGAGAAAGAAATAAAACACATCCAAATAGGAATTGAGGAAGTTAAACTATTTCTCTTCACAGACGATGATTTGATAAATAGAAAACCTCACAGTCTCTTCTCTAAGTTCCTAGATCTGATAACTCAAAATTTCAGGGTTAAAAAAATAAATGTACAGAGATCCATGGAATTTCAATATACCAGTAACATCCAGGCAGACAGCAAAGTCAAAAATGTAATCCATTCATATAGCCACAAAAAGATTAAAATACCTAGCAATACAGTTAAACAGGGAGGAGAAAGACTTCTACAGCAAGAATTTACAAAACACTGTTGAAAGAAATTAAAAATGACACAAATAAATGGAAAAATATTCCATGCTCATGGATAGGAACAATCAATAAGGTTAAAATGGCCCTACTGTCACAGAATCCTTGGGAGTGTTGCTTTACTAGCTTGAAATCTCTGTGGATGGTGATGCCTTTGTCCGAGTTCTGCTCGGACCCTCTGGGCTCTTCTGCCCACTTGGCCTGTCACGCTGTGCTCAGCTCACACTACCAGTCTGGATCCCACACCTCCCAAGGGCAAGTCAGGTGTGGAGCAGTGAAAGGTGTGTGAGTGAGTGAGCGTGGGGTCCAGCCACTGTGCACAGGTGTCAGAGCCCTGGCTCGGGGATCTCCCAGGTCTGGGCTCTCCGAAGAGCTGCAGGTTTCTCCTTTTCTCTTCTCTACCTCTCGTCACATGTGACGTTGTAAGCAAGAGGTGTATTTTAGCCCTGTATGTGTTACAGTTCATTTAGCCCCACCATTCAGGGGGTCTCGAGTTCTTGTCCCACATCCAGGAAGCCTGAGGTACATGGACAAGTGGAGGGTGAGCAAGGTGAAGAGGAGCTTTATTGGGCAACAGAACCACTCAGAGGATACCCCACAGTGGGTTTCTCCTCTCCGCAGGAAGTTTGTCCCAGTGAAAGTCCAGGTCTCAGCAGGGAGGAGCCCCACAGTGGGTAGCTCCTCTCCCCAGGCAGACCATCTAACTCATCTGACCAAGTCCGGCTGAGTCCAGGGTTTTTATAGGCTTCAGAGGGGAGGAAGTGTGTGCTGATTGGTCCATTGGTGGCCATGGGTGGGCCCAGAAAAAGCATTAAAAGTTTTCTCCCTGGTCCGTGGAACTGGCAGTCCGGCCCCCAGTTCTCAGGCTGTCTCTGATCTAATGGTGGGGTTTCACCATGGACCAGCCCCTTTCCACCCAGGAGCCGGTCTGCCTCCTGCCACCATTAACCTTCCATCCACGGTTCCCACAGTGCCCAGGCTGTTTGTGCTGAGGGGTGCCTGCATGCCTGTGCCAAGATGCCCTTAGCCCCACCTTGGCCTTCTCCCATGTTTGTCAGCATCCAAAGTCCAAAGGGGATCAAGGCAGCAAAGTGCTGTCATGTCAGTGCTGCCCTGAGCATGTGCACACCCAGGTGGTTCATGACAGCACCCTGGCTCTCCCACAACTTTGCTCTGAAATCAGAGCAGGTGCAGGAAGAGGCCAGGCAGTAGAAGTAGGCACTTCCATGCTTGCATTGTCAGTGGGTGCTTCCCAGGCCCCTGTGAGTGTAGAGATATCTGTGTCCGCCCCCTTGGTTGGGCAGCTGCAGCTGTGCCTGGGAGGGTGGGGTTCCCACTCCTCCAACTTGGAAGGGGGCGGGGCTTCCACCTGTTGCCAGCTCCTGCTGGCTACAAGGAGTGCACAGCCCCAGCTGTACCTATCCCACCGAAGCCAGTATCGTGGCAGTGGCTGCTCCAGATGGGCTGTTGTTGCCATCAATACTACCCAAAGCACTGTACAGATTCAATGCTATTTCTATCAAACTTCCAACATCATTTTCCGCAGAATTAGAAAAAACTATTCTAAAATTTATACGAAACAAAAATGGAGCCTAGATAGCCAAAGTAGTCCTAAGCAAAAAGAACAAAGCTGGAGGCATCACATTACCTGACTTCAAATTAAATGATAAGGTTATAGTAACCCAAATTTCATGGTACTGGGCAAAAACAAACACAGCAACAAATGGAAAAAATTAAAGAACCCAGAAATAAAGCCACATACCTAAAAACCATGTGATCTTTGATAAAGTTGAGAAAAACAAGCAATGGAGAAAGGACTCTATTCGATAGATGGTCCTGTGTTAACTGGCTAGCCATATGCAGAAGTTTGAAATTGGACCACTTCTTTTCACCATATACAAAAATTAACCCAAGATAGTTAAAGACTTAAATGTAAAACCAAAAAAGACATAGAAGAAAATCTAGGCAGTATCATTCTGGATATAGGCTGTGGCAAAGACTTCTTTATGAAGACTCCAAAAACAATTGCAACAACAACAAAAAAAATGATAAATGGGATCTAATTAAGCTAAAAAGCTTCTGCACAACAAAATAAACTATTAACAGAGTAAAGAACTTACAGAATGGGAGAAAATTTTTGCAAACTATACATCCAGCAAAAGTCTAATATCCAGCATCCATAAGGAACTTACAGGAGAAAAACAAGTGGGCAAAGGACATGAATAGACACTTTTCAAAAGAAAACAAACATGCAGACAACAATCACTTGAAAAAAAAAAAAAAGGTCAACACTGATCATTTGAGAAGTGCAAATCAAAACCACAATGAGATACAACCTCACATCAGTCAGAATTGCTATTATTAAAAAGTCAAAAAATAAAAGATGCTGAAGAGGTTGTAGAGAAAAAGGAATTTTTATACATTGTTGGTAGGATTGTAAATTAGTTCAATCATTGTGGCAGACAGTGTAGTGATTCCTCAAAGACCTAAGGACAAAAATACCATTCGACCTACCAATTCCATTACAAGGTATATACCAAAAGGAACATAAAATTTTTATATTATAAGGACACATGCACGTGTATGTTCA
>NW_012102286.1:46679-47516 GCF_000951045.1 Mandrillus leucophaeus
TCCATGGTTTTAAAAGATCTGATTGGTATTGATTTCTATTTTTACTGCACTGTGGTCCAAGAGTATGGTTCACATGACTTCCTTTTTTTTTTTTTTTAATTTGTTGAGAATTGCTTTATGGCCAAATGTGTGGTTGGTTTTAGAGTATGTCATGTGCACATAAGACAAATGTATATTCTGTTATTGTTGAGTAGAGTGTTTTGTAGATATCTGTTAGGTCTATTTGATCAAGTGCTGAGTTTAGGTCCAAACATCTTTGTAAGTTTTCTGTCTCAATAATCTGTCTATTACCGTTGGCGTGGTGTCAAAGTCTCATACTACTATTGTATGGTTGTCCAACTCTTTATAATTCTCTATAAAATTGTTTTAGATAGAAAAACCATACAAAAAATCAAATAAGTCAAACAGAATCAGAAATGACAAAACGAGCATTATTACTGACCCCACAGAAATATATAAAATCCTCAGAGACTATTAGGGACAGCTCTATGCACACAAATTAGAAAACCTAGGAGAAATGGATAAATTCCTGGAAGCATATGACCTCCCAGGACTGAAACAGGAACAAATTGAAACCCTGAGGAGACAGATAATGAGTTCAGAAATTGAATCAGTAATTTAAAAAACCTTACTAGCCTTTGAAAAAGCCCTGGACCAGATGGAGTCATAGCCAAATTCTATCACACATATAAAGAACAGCTGGCACCAGTCCTACTGAAACTATTCCAAGAAATCAAGGAAAGACTCCTCCCTAACTCATACTATGAGGCCAGCATCATTCTGAAACCAAAACCTGGCAGAGACAAAATGAAAAAAGAAAAATTCAGGCCAATATCC
>NW_012102286.1:49821-52700 GCF_000951045.1 Mandrillus leucophaeus
AGGGTGGGGTTCCCACTCCTCCAACTTGGAAGGGGGCGGGGCTTCCACCTGTTGCCAGCTCCTGCTGGCTACAAGGAGTGCACAGCCCCAGCTGTACCTATCCCACCGAAGCCAGTATCGTGGCAGTGGCTGCTCCAGATGGGCTGTTGTTGCCATCAATACTACCCAAAGCACTGTACAGATTCAATGCTATTTCTATCAAACTTCCAACATCATTTTCCGCAGAATTAGAAAAAACTATTCTAAAATTTATACGAAACAAAAATGGAGCCTAGATAGCCAAAGTAGTCCTAAGCAAAAAGAAAAAAGCTGGAGGCATCACATTACCTGACTTCAAATTAAATGATAAGGTTATAGTAACCCAAATTTCATGGTACTGGGCAAAAACAAACACAGCAACAAATGGAAAAAATTAAAGAACCCAGAAATAAAGCCACATACCTAAAAACCATGTGATCTTTGATAAAGTTGAGAAAAACAAGCAATGGAGAAAGGACTCTATTCGATAGATGGTCCTGTGTTAACTGGCTAGCCATATGCAGAAGTTTGAAATTGGACCACTTCTTTTCACCATATACAAAAATTAACCCAAGATAGTTAAAGACTTAAATGTAAAACCAAAAAAGACATAGAAGAAAATCTAGGCAGTATCATTCTGGATATAGGCTGTGGCAAAGACTTCTTTATGAAGACTCCAAAAACAATTGCAACAACAACAAAAAAAATGATAAATGGGATCTAATTAAGCTAAAAAGCTTCTGCACAACAAAATAAACTATTAACAGAGTAAAGAACTTACAGAATGGGAGAAAATTTTTGCAAACTATACATCCAGCAAAAGTCTAATATCCAGCATCCATAAGGAACTTACAGGAGAAAAACAAGTGGGCAAAGGACATGAATAGACACTTTTCAAAAGAAAACAAACATGCAGACAACAATCACTTGAAAAAAAAAAAAAAGGTCAACACTGATCATTTGAGAAGTGCAAATCAAAACCACAATGAGATACAACCTCACATCAGTCAGAATTGCTATTATTAAAAAGTCAAAAAATAAAAGATGCTGAAGAGGTTGTAGAGAAAAAGGAATTTTTATACATTGTTGGTAGGATTGTAAATTAGTTCAATCATTGTGGCAGACAGTGTAGTGATTCCTCAAAGACCTAAGGACAAAAATACCATTCGACCTACCAATTCCATTACAAGGTATATACCAAAAGGAACATAAAATTTTTATATTATAAGGACACATGCACGTGTATGTTCACTGCAACACTATTCAAAATAGCAAAGATGTGGAACCAACCTAGATGTCCATCAGTAGTTAAATGGCTAAAGAAATTGATGCACATATACACTATGAAATATCACACAACCATTAAAAAGAATGAAATTATTAATTACTAATTCATCAAGATGTCTTATTTAAGGTGAACATGTGGGCAATCTTGGTAGTCATGGACTACCAAGTAAGGTATAGTTTCATAGTAGTCACCCTCAAGGTTCATGGGCCCTGAGCAAGGAGGTAGAACTTCCTGAGAGGGTAGATGATTTCTCAAAGCTTCGTTGAGCAGTGGTTTGCAGTACTCCTTGACAACATCCTTCACATCCCTTGTAAGTTGGATTCCTAGGTATTTTATTCTATTTGAAGCCATTTTGAATGGGAGTTCACTCATGATTTGGCTCTCTGTTTGTCTGTTATTGGTGTATAAGAATGCTTGTGATTTTTGCACATTGGTTTTGTATCCTGAGACTTTGCTGAAGTTGCTTATCAGCTTAAGGAGATTTTGGGCTGAGACGATGGGGTTTTCTAAATATACAATCATGTCATCTCCAAGTAGGTTGAAGGTGATAAGCATATTGAGGAGAAATGATTGGACTTAGATGTACTGTGTAAGATGAATGACTGAATATACTTAGAATATCCTTTGTAGAAACATGAATGTAGCTAGAGACTATTATCCTAAGCAAATTAACACAGGAACAGAAAATCAAATACTTCATAAATGTGACTTAAACTCTGAATACACATGGACACAAAGAAAGGAACAATAGTTACCTATTCAGGGTGGGGGGTGGAAAGAGGGTAAGCAATGACAAACTACCTCTTGGTTACTATGCTCGCTATCTGGGTGGTGAAATAACAAAACTCCAGTGACACATAATTTACCCATGTACCAAACCTGCACGTGTACCCCCAAACCTAAAATAGAAGTTGGAAGGAAAACAAATAAAACATAATTATTGGTTGTAACAAATAATTATTAGGGAATTATTTTTTCTCATCATGTAGAAGTGCTAGAATGAAAAGATTGTCCTCTTTCTTTTCAGAGTCAGTATTTCTAAGAAATAAAGGGTATTCAATAAGGACAAGATGAAGTCAAATTTTCCCTGTTTGCAGATGACATGATTGTATATTTAGAAAACCCCAGTGTCTCAGCCCAAAATCTCCCTAAGCTGATAAGCAACTTCAGCAAAGTCTCAGGATACAAAATCAATGTGCAAAAATCATAAGCATTCTTATACAACAACAACAGACAAACAGAAAGACAAATCATGAGTGAACTCCCATTCACAATGGCTTCAAAGAGTATAAAATATCTAGGAATCCAACTTACAAGGGATGTGAAGGACCTCTTTAACGAGAACTACAAACCACTGCTCAACGAAATAAAAGAGGACACAAACAAATGGAAGAACATTACATGCTCGTGGATAAGAAGAATCAATATCATGAAAATGGCCATACTGCCCCAGGTAATTTATAGATTCAATGCCATCCCCATTAAGCTACCAATGACTTTCTTCACAGAATTGGAAAAAATTAATTTAAAGTTCATATGGAACCAAAAAAGACCCCGCATTGCCAAGACAATC
>NW_012102286.1:53890-62058 GCF_000951045.1 Mandrillus leucophaeus
TAAATGAGGAGTTAATGGGTGCAGCACACCAACATGGCACATGTATACATACGTAACAAACCTGCACGTTGTGCACATGTACCCTAGAACTTAAATTAAAAAAAAAAAAGTCAGTGTTTCTCCTAAACAGACACGACCGATCTCATTGGTGAGTTTAAGAAAAGGAACAGGCAGGCACTATTCTACTTTATGATTCTAGGAGTCTATGATTCCACGTAAACGTGAGATCCTTCAGTATCTGTCTTTCTGTATGTGGCTTATTTCACATAACATAATGCCCTCTAGGTTCATCCATGTTGTTACAAATGGCAGAATTTGCTTCTTTAAGGTTGAATAATATTCCATTGTATAATATGCATACATCACGTTTTCTTTATCCATTTACATCTCAATTGATATTTAGGTAGTTTCCATATTTTGGCTATTGTGAGTAATGCTGCAATGAAAATAGAAGTGCAGATATCTCTTCAGAATCCTGATGTTAATTCATTTGGATAAATACCTAGAAGTAGGATTAATGGATCATATGGAAATTCTATTTTTTGAAAAACCTGCATACTGTTTTCCACAAAGACTATGCCAATTTCTATTCCTAATGAAAGTGTACAGAGTTTCAGTTATACAAGAAAATTAAGTTCTGGAGATCTACTAACACTATAGTGTCTATAGCTAACAATACTGCAATGTATGCTTAAACTTTGCCAGAAGAGTAGATCTTATGGTAAATGTTCTTGCCATAAAAAATTAACAATAATAAAAATAATAAAGAGGGTGGGAGGAAACTTCAGGAGGTGATAGATATGTCTATTGTCTTGATGGTGGTGATGGTTTCACAGCTTTATGCTTATCTCCCAACTCATTGAGTTGTTTACATTAAGTATGTACAACTTTTTACATGTCAATCATACCTCAAAAAAATGCATTCTAAAAAAAAAGTAAGCAAAGGAATAGACTTGCTTCTTTCTCTTATTTCAGATATGCTGAGCTGCAGAAGGTACACAATCTCTCTTCAACAGCATGGCAATGTTTTAGGGCAGATCCTGGCACTCCAAAGCAACTTCTTCAGTATTGGGAGGGGCGATAAGTTTTGTAATGGGTTAAACTATAAGGAAACTGTTGTCACCACCACCTCAGTCACATTCTCCACTTATAATCACCATCTTTCTGACACCAGTGTGTATATTTCTATTGGACTAAACCCAAGAAAGGAATAAACGGTATGATCTATTATGCCTCTAAAACCTAGGAAATATTAGTAGAGCGTGGTTCTGGAGTAAACTTCCTATATTCTAGTTTTGGGCTAGTTTGATACCAAGTTTTTGTTGTTTTTCTTATTATCAATCTGATCCTTCTTCATTATTAAATGTTCTTCCATGTTCCACCCTGTTTCTATTCCAGGTATGTCACTGTCTGCATAATATGCAAACCTAACACTTGAGCACAGATCATGTAAAAGATACTGTAAGTTTACAAGTACCATTGAATTTAAATGAAATTTAAATTGATTTTAAATTTCATTTAAATTCAAATCAATCTTATAATGTAGGTACTTTTATTTTTCCAATGTAAACAATTTGCCAAGCTTAAGGAACTTCAATAGCCATTACAAGATCATATATCTGGAATATGATAGCACTGAAGTTCGAACCCAGTTTTAGATAATTCTTAATCCTATGGTTTTAAAATGTTTCACGGTGAACAATCCTGACAAAAATCCAGTTAATTCTACAGATATAATAATTATTTATTCTATTATTTAAATAGTTGAACAACTATCTAATAACTATTTATAAAGTGCCAGTCACTGTTGTATCTGCTGGCCATAGAATATTGAACAAGACTGAGAAATTTTTTGCTCAAGAAACATGACGGAAGGTGGATGAGTAAATTACTGGATGGATGGATGGATGGATGGATAGATAGATAGATAGATAGATAGATAGATAGATAGATAGATAGATAGATAGATAGTTTTAAATAGCGAAAAGGTGCTACAAAGGGTTTTAAAAAAGCAGCTAATGGAATCAACAGTGATGGGATTGAGAAACGGGATGCAGCAAGACCAGTGTAGACTGGATGATACTAGGAAGTCACTCTGGATCAGTGATTTTTTAGCTCAGCCCTGAATGAGAAGTCAGAAAAGAGACAATCTTCAGTTATGAGAAACAGAAGTTTGAAAGGGAAAGAACATAAATTCTGAAGGTAGACTTTTTGCATTTGAAACCTGTTTGTAGAACATGCCACATGTGTGACCATACGCAAGCTATACTATGTTGTTTGTCAGTTTTCCTTTATAAAATGGAAAAGAAGTTTGTTATGACATTAAATGACTTAATTTATACAAAAGGCTTAGGCTAGTGCCTCAACGTAACAAACAATGTATTAGTGTTAGTTACCACCACCATCATAGCATCATCATCTTCATTATCCTCATTCCAAGTAGAACAAATGGCTTTACATGGCTTTAAAGCTGCTTTCTGACACCACTATTATTATTACCCCAAATTTACAGAAGACTGAGGCCAGACTCAGCTGATTTTCTATTCCAGCTGTCCAAATACACTGAATAGTAAGAAATACACTAGCTAAAGTTTAATTGCTACATTCAGTTTTTGTGTCTGAGCCTTAAGATAATAATCACTTGTTTTAAGAAATATAAATAATTTGGAGTTAAATAAACGTATAAGGAATTATGCACATATTAATATTTTATCACCTGTATTTTATTACCATAATATCACAGTACTGGATAGAGATCATACTAGTTTTTATAAAATAATATTTGTACTCAAACGTGAAAACAATGGTACAAAGAAAATATTTTCTATGTTGTGGATCCCAAATCTAAAGTTCTTATTGGAGTATTACACAGTATATTTTTCTGATTCCTAGTGATTTAATGATAAAAATATATATTCACTCATACATATACTCAGTTAAATGAAAATTACTCAAGACAAGATACTTTAGTAAATCAATTATACTTGGATAACATTATTTTCACAGTCTTACTTCAAGGATCTGGAAATAATTTATTCTTATAAAATGTTGATAAACAATAGTGAAAAATTAAATAAACTGAGGAAGGTGATTTGTTGTCATTAGACTTGTATGTACTTGTACATAATTAGATTAGCTAATTTAGAAAAAATAATGATATATGTAAATCTTTCCTAAACACACAAAGATCATCAGACTTGTTCTAATGAAACTCTTTGAGAATTGAAGCCTTTGTGTAGATTCCAGCTTACAGCCATTATCTATCACTGTCATTATATGAAAAAAAGGCACATCTTCTCATGCTGAGTTTGAAAATACAGAAGGAAAAGGGCAAGTACATTTTAATGTATAAATTGATTACTAAGACATTCCATGGCAATGTAGCTCTCTTCACCAAGTCAATTTTAACACCTAAATAATTTTTAAAGAATTCGGAATAAGCAATCAGTAACATAAACTGACCTGTGACTGAATCACTTTATTTAAGTGACTAGGAAATATATTAATGAGAGGAAGAAAATTTGTGAAGTATTTACATGTGGCTTGGATTATCATTCCCTGATTTTCCATATCTATAGCCATATCTGCTTTCTATTTCTGTACTGTAATATCCAGTTATATCCATTATACATGTGATAAGCTTTTATGATGGTGATAAAATTTTAAGGAATTTAAAGTATTTTCAATGTACACATTAGGGATGTACTCCTCAACACGCACGTCACCAGACTTGAAACTCAGCTACTGGGTTACTGTAACCAAAATAACATGGTACTGGTATAAAAACAGGCACATAGACCAATAAACGGAACAGAGAGCCCAGAAATAAGGCCGCACATCTATGACCACCTTATCTTTGACAAAGCTGACAAAAATAAGCAATGGGGAAAAGACTCCCTATTTAATAACTGGGATAACTGGCTATCCATATGCAGAAGATCAAAGCTGGACCCCTTCCTTATATACAAAAATCAACTCACGATGGATTAAAGACTTAAATCTAAAACCCAACACTATAAAAACCCTGTAAGACAACGTAGGCAATATCATTACAATATTACAGTTACTTATATACATAGAACTATTTAAATAATTTATTTGTTTACTCTTTTCATTTAAAATCCATTTTTAAAGCTATTTTTTGTTTTTAGCTCTTTTTACTATTTTTAGCTCATGCACAGGTGGTCTTACATTATTATATATAAAATTTGTGTAAGTCTAATATGGGGTTAACCCCATTTATATTATCTTTGTGAATATTTTATTTTTGTCAATTTCTTTTGGTGAAGTAATATAATGCAGACTCTGTCAGTAAAAGTCATGGTCATTTAATCTATGTTAAATGAGAAAATACAATTTTATCTCATTAAATTATAATTTAATATTACATTAAATTTCTCTTAAATCAAAGTCAAGTCTTCCTTTCAAAATATTTTATTTTTCTTCCTTCTCTAATTCCCCAAGAACATATTTTGATTATCCTTGTTCTAAACTTCAAATTATTTTTTGATTATTTTTCCCCTTTCACCTCAATATATTCATTTAGATACTAATTCATGTAGCTTTTTATCCCTATATTACTTGAATTTAATAAGGAACATAGCAAGTCATCATTTACCTTGCATCACGTCCAATCTAATCTATTTTTATTCACTTTACATTGAACTTTTTATCAAGGATAGTACTAATAATTTTACTCTTTGCCTCATAAACATTTAGTTACCTACTGATACAGTTCAGTCTCTTTGTGCTACTATCCAAGATCAGAAACCTAAGTTTTCTTTGTGGAGAGAATTATGTCAGCTGAATGAGTCTGTAATTTCAATAATAATGTCTAGAATATTGACTAAATTACTTTTTCAACCAAAGGGCTGTCAGGGTACATGCATGACTTTCTGCTGCCTTTATGGACTACATTAGAACCTCTGTGTCCCAAATTGCCTGTAATGTATTCTGTGATCCTGTATAATTCCATTATTATTATTATACCATTACTATTCCTATTACTTGCTTCCTTAGCCCCGTCCTTGCCTATGCTTGGTTAGGTATTGTAATGGGTTGAATGTGCCCCCCTCACCTCCACCCTACTTAAGTTCATATGTTGAAATCCTAACCCCCAATGTAATGTGATGGTATTAGGTTCTGGGGCCTTAAGGAGGTGATTAGATCACAAGGTTGGAGCTTTCAAGAATGGGATTAGTGTCTGTATAAAAGACACCAGAGAGCTTGTTTTATCTCTCTGCTCTCAGCCATGTTCATTTGCATAGAACATTTATACTTAACTACCTTTAATGTTTTCCAACAAAAAACAGTAACACAGATATTTATGGATAAATAACAACAGACAGATCAAAATCTTGAGACTGACAGACCCGTCACACTTTTTACATTTACTCTAAACTTAAGGACACCCATCACTCTACTTTGCTATTGAAATTGTACCATAAAATTTGAAATCCGGAGAATTAATAAACAATTTACAAGGAAGCTGATATTTTGCTTGGAATTTCAGATTGCATTTATCTTCAAGCTTTCTTGTGAATAACGGTGTAAAAGTAAAATTCACATTACAATTATTTCTGTGAAAACATACTGCTGAACATCCATTACGAATGTAGCATATTTTTAGACATTTTTGAGGATAGGGTGAAAAAATTAACTCTAACATAAACATATACAAATAGTGAGGGAAACTTCAAATAATTTATCATCTTGAGCCCCGGAGGCTGCAGTGAGCCAAGATTGTGCCACTGCACTCCAGACTATTAGACACAGCACAACTCTGTTCCAATAAATAAATAAGTAATGGTGGGGAGTGGGGGGAAGGATAGAGAGAAGAGAAGCTAGAATTACGAATAATACTAAGGCAGAAAATTTTATAAAGTAGGTGGTACGTCAAACACAGGTCTTCGAAACAATGTAGTTTTTTATTTCCTTCTTCAGGATCATCCTGAACAACTATTTAAAATTTTCAATGTAAAACTCATCCATTATTATCTAAAATTTGCAAATTTAATAATCACATAGAATAAAAATGCTGCATCAAAGTAGTTGTTAGAAACCATTAAAGCTAACTTTTGAGAAGGGCAGTAGTTTTTGTAATATTTTTACCCATCTCCTCTTTACATGGGTGTTTATTCATTTAAACTTGATCTGTACCTGTTCTCTTTCTATTTATGAGTCCTAGCTTCTCATTCTTGGGTAATTGAAGTGTTTCATCTTCCAAGTACCTCTTCCCAGGTCCTGAATAGCTTACATCCTAATACTCTAATTCCCAAAGGCTTATCTGCTACATTGATATTAGAGGGTCCTTATGAAAGAAACATTAAGGACCATCCGAGATGACAGACTCAAATTATGTAATGAGGTTCCTCTGTGATTTTAGAATTTGTCATAGTCTATCGCATCTTGGTTATTCCTTTCAAGTCATATCTAAGACAGCACTAACTACAAAATCACCGCTAACATCCATTTGCCACTAGGGTCTTTACCCGTGTCACTTACTCTTAAAAAGTTGTATCGATGCAGTGATGTATTCACTGCCTTAATAATAGGTTGTAATTGTCCTCTTTTATTCACAGAAAAATCTGGCAAGTCATGAAACCTGGAATAGCATTTAATTTCTAAAATAAGACTTGCATCAGAATAACAATGCTCCACATATAATAGCAATACTGACCCTCTCAACTGTATCTTTTGTCCTTTTTCAGAGTAAAGTTTAGACTGCCTTTATTCTGAAACTATTTCTAAATCTATTATTTAGATATGTTACTCAGTATATTCTCTCAAACAATAAATGCCTAAATAAGTTTAAGACACTATAAATGACACAGAACATGACCATGAAACATGTTGTTAAAAATCCAAAGCAATGAAATAAGGATAAAATCAAATCAGCCTTCAAATATTTTAAGGAGCTGGACCCCACAAATGCTAGAATTCATATTTTGTGATGCTCTCCACTGAAAAGAACATGTCCAGCACAAAGTCATGAAGAACACAGTTAAGGTAAGTTTTTATGTCCAACCAATATCTCAATGATTATATGCAAAAGAATATGGCTATATTAATTTCATCTCTTGTTTAAAGAAATCATAAAAATCAAACAAGATAGCCCACCTTTTTAGTTATCACAAGGCCATATACAGTCATGTATCACTTACTGATGGTGATCAGTTCTGAAAAATGTGCCCTTAGGCAATTTCATCATTGTGCGAACCTCATAGTATACTTACGCAAACCTAGATGACATAGCTTACTACACACCTAGGTTAGATGGCATAGCCTCCTGCTCCTAGACTACAAACCTGTGCAACATGTTACTAGACTGCATACTGTAGATAATTGTAACACAATGGTAAGTACTTGTGTATCTAAACGTATCTGAACATAGAAAAGGCATAGCAGGAAGACAGAGCAAGATGGCCGAATAGGAACAGCTCCAGTCTCCAGCTCCCAGTGACACAGAAGACAGGTGATTTTTGCATTTTCAACTGAGGTACCGGGCTGATCACACTAGGGAGTGCCGGTCAATCGGTGCTGGTCAGCTGCTGCAGCCCGACCAGAAAGAGCTGAAGCAGGGCGAGGCATTGCCTCATCTGGGAAGCCCAAGGGGGAAGGGAATCCCTTTTCCTAGCCAGGGGAACTGAGACACACAACACCTGGAAAACTGGGTAACTCCCGCCCCAATACTGCGCTTTACCAAGGGTCTTAGCAAACGGCACACCAGGTGATTATATCCCACACTTGGCCAGGAGGGTCCCACGCCCACGGAGCCTCCCTCATTGCTAGCACAGCAGTCTGTGATCTAACAGCAAGGCAGCAGCAAGGCTGGGGGAGGGGTACCCTCCATTGCTGAGGCTTAAGTAGGTAAACAAAGTCCCTGGGAAGCTCGAACTGGGTGGAGCCCACAGCAGCTCAAGAAGGCCTGCCTGTTTCTGTAGACTCCACCTCTGGGGACAGGGCACAGCTAAACAACAACAAAAAAAGCAGCAGAAACTTCTGCAGACGCAAATGACCCTCCCTGTCTGACAGCTTTGAAGAGAGCAGTGGATCTCCCAACAAGGAAGTTGAGATCTGAGAAGGGACAGATTGCCTGCTCAAGTGGGTCCCTGACCCCTGAGTAGCCTAACTGGGAGACATCCCCCACTAGGGGCAGACCGACACCC
>NW_012102286.1:70893-71155 GCF_000951045.1 Mandrillus leucophaeus
AAAGACCAAATCTACGTCTGATTGGGGTGCCTGAAAGTGAGGGAGAAAATGGAACCAAGTTGGAAAACACTCTTCAGGATATCATCCAGGAGAACATCCCCAACTTAGTAAGGCAGGCCAACATTCAAATTCAGGAAATACAGAGAATGCCACAAAGATACTTCTCGAGAAGAACAACTCCAAGACACATAATTGTCAGATTCACCAAAGTTCAAATGAAGGAAAAACTGTTAAGGGCAGCCAGAGAGAAAGGTCGGGTTAC
>NW_012102287.1:0-4721 GCF_000951045.1 Mandrillus leucophaeus
GAATCTCTTTGCTAGCCTTATTTCTGTGGAATCTGAGAACAGATATTTCGGATCCCTTTGAAGACTATAGGGCTAAAGGAAATATCCTCCGATAACGAAGAGAAAGAAGCTTTCTGAGAAACCACTTTGTGTTCTGTGAAATCATCTCACAGAGTTACAGCTTTCCCCTAAAGAAGTCTTTCGCTAAGACAGTTCTTGTGGAATTGGCAAAGTGATATGTGGAAGCCCATAGAGGGCTATGGTGAAAAAGGAATTATCCTCAGATGAAATCTGGAAAGAAGCTTTCTGAGAAACTGCTTAGTGTTCTCTTAATTCATCTCACAGAAAGTTACATCTGTATTTCGTGGATCTCTTTGGTAGCCTTAATTCTGTGGAATCTGAGAAGAGATATTTCGGATCCCTTTGAAGACTATAGGGCCTGTCTCTTATACACATCTAGATGTGTATAAGAGACAGGATATATCTGTTCTCAGATTCCACAGAAATAAGGCTAGCAAAGAGATCCACGAAATACAGAGGGAAAGCTGTAAGATGTGTATAAGAGACAGGCTGTAAGTCTGTGAGATGATTTCACAGAACACAAAGAAGTTTCTCAGAAAGCTTCTTTCTCTTTGTTATCGGAGGATATTTCCTTTGGCCCTATAGTGTTCAAAGGGATCCGAAATATCTCTTCTCAGATTCCACAGAAATAAGGCTAGCAAAGAGATCCACGAAATACAGATGTAACTCTGTGAGATGAATTAACAGAGCACTAAACAGTTTGTCAGAAAGCTTCTTTCCAGATTTCATCTGAGGATATTTCCTTTTTCACCATAGCCCTCTACGGGCTTCCAAATATCACTTTGCCAATTCCACAAGAACTGTCTTAGCGAAAGGCTTCTTGAGGGGAAAGCTGTAACTCTATGAGATGATTACACAGAATACAAAGAAGTTTCTTAGAAAGCTTCTTTCTCTTTGTTCTCAGAGTATATTTCCGTTGGCCCTATAGTCTTCAAAGGGATCCGAAACTGTCTCTTATACACATCTAGATGTGTATAAGAGACAGTTGCTAGCCTTATTTCTGTGGAATCTGAGAACAGATATTTCGGATCCCTTTGAAGACTATAGGGCCAAAGTAAATATCCTCCGATAACAAAGAGAAAGATTTCTGAGAAACTTCTTTGTGTTCTGTGAATCCATCTCACAGAGTTACAGCTTTCCCCTCAAGAAGTCTTTCGCCTGTCTCTTATACACATCTAGATGTGTATAAGAGACAGGAGTTACATCTGTATTTCGTGGATCTCTTTGCTAGCCTTCTTTCTGTGGAATTTGAGAACAGATATTTGGAAGCCCATAGAGGGCTATAGGGTCAAAGGAAATATCCCTGTCTCTTATACACATCTAGATGTGTATAAGAGACAGCTATAGGGCCAAAGGAAATATCCTCCGATAACAAAGAGAAAGAAGCTTTCTGAGAAACTTCTTTGTGTTCTGTGAAATCATCTCACAGAGTTACAGCTTTCCCCTCAAGAAGCCTTTCGCTAAGACAGTTCTTGTGGAATTGGCAAAGTGATATTTGGAAGCCCATAGAGGGCTATGGTGAAACTGTCTCTTATACACATCTAGATGTGTATAAGAGACAGTCACAGAACACAAAGAAGTTTCTCAGAAAGCTTCTTTCTCTTTGTTATCGGAGGATATTTCCTTTGGCCCTGAAGTCTTCAAAGGGATCCGAAATATCTGTTCTCAGATTCCACAGAAATAAGGCTAGCAAAGAGATCCACGAAATACAGATGTAACTCTGTGAGATGAATTAACAGAACACTAAGCAGTTTCTCTGAAAGCTACTTTCCAGATTTCATCTGACGTATATCCTTTTTCACCATAGCCCTCTACGGGCTTCCAAATATCACTTTGCCAATTCCACAAGAACTGTCTTAGCGAAAGGCTTCTTGAGGGGAAAGCTGCAACTCTCTGAGATGATTTCACAGAACACAAAGAAGTTTCTCAGAAAGCTTGTTTCTCTTTCTTTTCGGAGGATATTTCCTTTGGCCCTATAGTCTTCAAAGGGATCCGAAATATCTGTTCTCAGATTCCACAGAAATAAGGCTAGCAAAGAGATCCACGAACTACAGATGTAACACTGTGAGATGAATTAACAGAACACTAAGCAGTTTCTCAGAAAGCTTCTTTTCAGATTTCTTCTGAGGATATTTCCTTTTCCAACATAGCCCTCTATGGGCTGTCTCTTATACACATCTAGATGTGTATAAGAGACAGGGATATTTCCTTTGGCCCTATAGTCTTCAAAGGGATCCGAAATATCTGTTCTCAGATTCCACAGAAACAAGGCTAGCAAAGAGGTCCATGAAATACAGATGTAACTCTGTGAGTGGATGTCACATCTGTCTCTTATACACATCTAGATGTGTATAAGAGACAGGCTTAGTGTTCTGTTTATTCATCTCACAGGGTTACATGTGTATTTCGTGGATCTCTTTGCTAGGCCTTATTTCTGTGGAATCTGAAAACAGATATTTCGGATCCCTTGGAAGACTACAGGGCCAAAGGCAATATCCTCCGATAACAAAGAAAAAGAAGCTTTCTGAGAAACTTCTTTGTGTTCTGTGAAATCATCTCACAGAGTGACAGCTTTCCCCTCAAGAAGTCTTTCGCTAAGACAGTTCTTGTGGAATTGGCAAAGTGATATTTGATAGCCCATGGAGGGCTATGGTGAAAAACGAAATATCCTCAGATGAAATCTGGAAAGAAGCTTTTGAGAAACTACTTAGTGTTCTGTTAATTCATCTCACAGAGTTACATCTGTCTTTGCTAGCCTTATTTCTGTGGAATCTGAGAACAGATATTTCGGATCCCTTTGAAGACTGTAGGGCCAAAGAAATATCCTCCGATAACAAAGAGAAAGAAGCTTTCTGAGAAACTTCTTTGTGTTCTGTGAAATCATCTCAGAGAGTTACAGCTTTCCCCTCAAGAAGCCTTACGCTAAGACAGTTCTTGTGGAACTGGCAAAGTGATATTTGGAAGCCCATAGAGGGCTATGTTGAAAAAGGACATTTCCTCAGATGAAATCTGGAAAGAAGCTTTCTGGGAAACTTCTTAGTGTTCTGTTAATTCATCTCACAGAGTTACATCTGTTTTCCGTGGATCTCTTTGCTAGCCTTATTTCTGTGGAATATGAGAACAGATATTTCGGATCTCCTTGAAGACTACAAGTCCAAAGGAAATATCCTCCGATAACAAAGAGAAAGAAGCTTTCTGAGAAACTTCTTTGTGTTCTGTGAAAGTATCTCACAGAGTTACAGCTTTCCCCTCAAGAAGCCTTTCGCTAAGACAGTTCTTGTGGAATTGGCAGAATGATATTTGGAGGCCAATAGAGGGCTATGGTGAAAAACTAAATATCCTCAGATGAAATCTGGAAAGAAGCTTTCTGAGAAACTGTTCTATGATGTGTGAATTCATCTCACAGAGTTACATCTGTATTTCGTGGATCTCTTTGCTACCCTTATTTCTGTGGAATCTGAGAACAGATATTTCGGAGGCCTTACAAGACTATAGGGCCAAAGGAAATATCCTCCAAAAACAAAGAGAAAGAAGCTTTCTGAGAAATTTCTTTGTGTTCTGTTAAATCATCTCACAGAGTTACAGCTTTCCCCTCAAGAACCCTATCGCTAAGACAGTTCTGGGGGAATTGGCAAAGTGAAATTTGAAAGCCCATAGAGGGCTATGGTGAAAAAGGAAACATACTCAGATGAAATCTGGAAAGAAGCTTTCTGAGAAACTGCTTAGTGTTCTGTTAATTCATCTCACAGAGTTACATCCATCTAGATGTGTATAAGAGACAGGTGAAAAAGGAAATATCCTCAGATGAAATCTGGAAAGAAGCTTTCTGAGAAACTGCTTAGTGTTCTGTTAATTCATCTCACAGAGTTACATCCGTATTTCGTGGATTTCTTTGCTAGCCTTTTTTCTGTGGAATATGAGAACCGATATTTCGGATCCCCTTGAAGTCTATAGGGCCAAAGGAAATATCCTCCGATAACAAAGAGAAAGAAGTTTTGTGAGAAACTTCTTAGTGTTCAGTGAAATCATCTCACAGAGTTACAGCTTTCCCCTCAAGAAGTCTTTCGCTACGACAGTTCTTGTGGAATTGCAAAGTGATAGTTGGAAGCCCATAGAGGGCTATGTTGAAAAAGGAAATATCCTCAGATGAAATCTGGAAAGAAGTTTTCAAAGAAACTTCTCTGTGATATGTGACTTCCACTCAGAGAGTTACATCTCTATTTCGTGGATCTCTTTGCTAGCCTTATTTCTGTGGAATCTGAGAACAGATATTTCGGATCCCTTTGAAGGAATCTGAGAACAGATATTTCGGATCCCTTTGAAGACTATAGGGCCAAAGGAAATATCCTCTGATAACGAAGAGAAAGAAGCTTTCTGAGAAACTTCCTAGTGTTCTGTGAAATCATCTCACAGAGTTACAGGTTTGCCCTCAAGAAGCCTTTCGCTAGGACAGTTCTTGTGGAGTTGCAAAGTGATATTTGGAAGCCCATAGAGGGCTATGGTGAAAAACGAAATATCCTCAGATGAAATCTGGAAAGGAGCTTTCTGAGAAAGTGCTTAGTGTTCTGTTCATTCATCTCACAGAGTTACATCTGTATTTCGTGGAACTCTTTGCTAGCCTTATTTCTGTGGAACGTGAGAACAGATATTTCGGATCCCTT
>NW_012102288.1:0-11516 GCF_000951045.1 Mandrillus leucophaeus
TATGGCGCTTATGTGTGGAGAGCAACAACTTAAGTTCTAGTTCCAGCACTGCTTGTCTTTATGACATGCTCTTGCATCGACTATTCATCTCTATTTCCTTATCAATAAACAAAAATAAATATGCCTATCTTCTCCAGTGGAGTTTTAGCTCCAGAAGGACCAGAAATATGAGTATTTGGTTCAGAAACATGGTGTTTGGAAAGCATTTCCTGTGTCTAGAATAGTGCTACCATCTAGTAGATGTTCAATAAATATTCACAGAATAAAGAATTTATGAAATAACTATTTTAGCAAGGTGTTGGTACATAACAAATGCTCACTAAATGTTTGCTAATAAAGTACTGTCCTGCTAGTAGCAGCAAAAATGTTATCAGTAATGGTAGTGGTTATGCTGTTATTGTTATTAGGAATAATAATAGTAGCTAACGTTTATTGAGATTGTACTATATGTCAGTCACATGAATTACTTAGTTTAATAGTTCAACAATTCTTTGCAGCAAGTATAAATACCATTATTTCATGAATAAGAAAACTAAAGCAAATAAAGTTTAAGTAATTACTACTAATTATAACTAAAGTTTGCAGAATGATACCATAGTAACTAAATAATTAGTCTGTTTATCTGTCAGATGTGTAAATATTGTCATTTTCCTGTGTTTGCCTGGGCTGCTAGGACACACAGATTTAAATTTGCAAGTTATTCTTAGCAATATTTAGAACCATATGGTATAAATTTAGTGTTTATTATACTCTTGGCTTTATTCCCCTGTTTCCACTTTTTATTTATCTTAATTCTCTAAACCATTTAATTTATCTCTTTTACTGTATATATTTTTTAAAGCTACCTTAAACAAAACAAGGTTAGGAATATATCAAAACAGATTTCTTCACTTGACATATCTCCTGTCATTTGTCTGAGAATCCTGTGGATTAGGCAGCCTTATCTACATTATACAAATGAGTAAATGAAGTTCTCAAGAAGTTAACGTGACTTTGAAAACATAACAAAGGTTGAAAATAAAAGAATCCAGGACTCATTTCGGACTGAAAGTGTTTTTTTTTTTTTTGTTTTTTAGGTTTACCTAGCTTCTGTCTAAACTAAGCTTTTGTCATTTGAGGTAGTTTTGGAAGCTGCATATTAAACTCTTTCTTAATGGGGAAAATATATGTTTCTAAATAACTTTTTATTTCCTTTTCTTTTTTTGGCAGAGTTTCGCTCTTGTTGCCCAGGCTGGAATGCAATTGCACCAGCTCGGCTCACTGCAACCTCTGCCTCCCAGGTTCAAGTGATTCTCCTGCCTCAGTCTCCCTAGTAGCTGGGATTACAAGCGCCCGCCACCACGCCCAGCTAGTTTTTTGTATTTTTAGTAGAGACAGGGTTTCACTAGGTTGGCCAGGCTGGTCTCAAACTCCTGACCTCAGGCGATCCACCTGCCTCAGCCTTCCAAAGTGCTGGGATTACACCATGCCCAGCTATAACTTTTTATTTCTAATATCTAATATCACCTTGTCCCCATCCTATTCTGCCATTTTGGTTTATTATCACAATTGCAATGGAGACTTAATTATATCATTTTTAAAGCATCAAATTCTAGGGTCACAGCTATTTCGATCATGTTCAAAGTGAGTTTTGTAGTTTCAACACTTGACAGTAATATGGATAAAATAAATTATGCTTTGGGCATCCATTGTGGATCTTCTCTTATACATATTCTTAGTGCCCTTCCTCTTGGATTCACAAAGCCACTGTTGTGACAATGATTTAGTCTTCATTCTCTAATGAATAATTCCATCAATTATGCTGTACATACATGTATCTATGGTATCAATTTGATGCTGATAGGAAAACACACACACACACACACACACACACACACACACACACACCAAATTAGAGAAGGAAGACCAGGGGAATGTATATCATTTTGATGTTCATACTGAGCATTCACTATCTAGGAAGAATACAGGAGGCCTATGACTAGATATGATCTCTAATCAGGAGAGTGTATCAAATGAAATTATGGAAGACCACTGTTTTGGACTGAGCTTATACACCAGGCCCTAACAAATCAAGCCAAGTCAAATGGAGTTACTGATGTTAAATGCCACATAGTCAAACTGAAACATTAAGAAAACAGATAAATCCCAGAACAGACCAATTTTTCCTGAACATGAGATTCTAGTCTACCACCGGATAATATGCTATTCCCCTCAGCTTTAATTCTTACAAAAAGTAACCTGAAGTAACCTGATGTTCACCAATGTTGGTTTTTGTTTTTGTTTTCTATATTCTGCTTCCTTATCACGACTTTACAAACCCTATGTCCTACCATTGCCCAGAGGAAGCTCTCATTTTGTTCTGTAGAATGGAGACTGTGCCGATTTATGAATCTCAAATAAAAGCTCATTAAGTCTATAGCTATACTATCGTTATTTTGTCTTTGACAGATGTATGCTAGTTCCTTGGCTGAAACATCTTAAATGGGAATAAGGTATTTTGAAAATAGAAGGAATTCCTTGAATATGTATGTCAAAAGTAATGATCCATTTGTTTTTATTTTCTAGCTGGCTCTTTGAAAGGCAATCTTCAAATGTATTATGTGGAGGAAGTAACTTTATTATCACACTTATTTCGGCTTTGGAGGGACAACTAAGTCAAGGTTTTAAAAGTTTATATCACTGCAGGAAGCTCTTTGTACCGTCCTGTACTCCAGGTGGGTCTGTCAGAAGTGAATAATGATACCAGGAACTCTCTCTTCAATCTATATTTTTCACAGAGCTTGTTTCATTTTATTAAATTTGTTAAACAGTTCATCACCTTGACCCTAAACTTTTTCCTTTATTATTGTTTAGATTTAAAAGTGATATCATTTTGCCTGTAATTGCAATGAGAAAAATACATGGGGGACCTGGTGTGAATGCAAGACGCCTCCTTTGTTTGAACTCTCCAGAGGCATATTACTCATATGTTAGTTTAACACATCCCCACAGGCAACAGCTCATTGCTTAGAGTTAAGAAATATGAATCCTTACACTAAGCCATAAGTTATTTAGCTTACCAGCAATTGAATTTAAGATTTAGGTTGTGAGTCCAGCTGTAACACTGGAAACAAAGCATGTATAGTAATAAGGACATATGGAAATTTGAGTGAGTTGCCACTGGTATAGCCAGGAAACTTAGACCCTTTATTCTTAGTGAGAACAAGTTACTGTACATTTTATTCATTTTTCTTTTTTTCTTTTTTTTTTTTTTTTTTGAGACAGAGTCTTGCTCTGTTGCCCAGGCTGGAGTGCAGTGGCCGGATCTTAGCTCACTGCAAGCTTCGCCTCCCGGGTTTATGCCATTCTCCTGCCTCAGCCTCCCGAGTAGCTGGGACTACAGGCGCCCCGCCACCTCATTTTTCATATTAACCTTCAAAGTTCCATTGATGTTCCATCATGATCTTTATCTGAATGTTTATATATACCCTCCATAATACTTGCAGGATATTTTGAACACATCAGCATTCAAAATATGCTTTAAAATGTTGGCTTTTTTTCTAGTTTAAAATGCCTTAATTATATTCCCTTTTGATGTGGCCTCCACTTTATTAATATGCATGTAAGAATGGGTTCTGTGTGATGTTCTAAGTTGTATTTATCAGTTGTAAAAATGAAACAAGTACCCTAAATTCTAGTGCTATACTTGATCATGAGATTGACATTTTCAGTGTTTGAGTGGAAACACGAGAGGTTCATTATGCCGCTGGATGACTTCCAGCTACTTCTTATCAGGCTAATATCTAGGTCAGAGGGTGGATGATGCTGGAAGACAAAACTGGGTTCCCAGAGCAGCTTCTGTGTTCAGTTGTAATGGCCGCTACCAAGTGCCCAGAACTTTAACTCTACTTTTCTGGTCACATTTCTTATTAAACGTCACTATTCTCTGTGTGCAGCAGTGGCCAGCATCAATAGGGCTGGAACAATAAATTTTTCTTTGATGCCCTCTGTCCTACCAATTGAGCTCTCTTGACTCTTTCCTTCTTGTCCCATTCACCTAGTGATGTCATAAAGGAGAAATTCTGCTGAAGGTGTCTGGCAGATGATTCAAAATAATGCAGCACCTTCTCCACGAACTTAAGCAAAAGCAAAAATCAACTGTCCGTAAAAATGGTATCTAAATGATGACTAGCTTGCACCTTGGAAAGAAAGTACATAGTCTTTATTAATTTGTAAGATAATCTGTTCAACTACAGAATATTGCATATAATACATATGAAATTTAATTCCTTGTTTGTAGGTGGTATATTCCATTAAAATGAAGGAATTTTTTATCTAGAATTCTTGGCTGGACCCTCAAAACAGTCAGGTCTTGGTCATAACTAATTTTTCACAGTCCCTAGTTCTGCAATGTTTCATACTAAGAGTTAGGGCTTGACCCAATGGGTGTCTCTCTTAGTGACATAAGTGTATATAATTCAAAGCTAAGTTTCAGTCATCTATTTACCCTACCATTAGATATGGACAGAGAGATAAGCTTTACTTTAAATAACTTCCATATATACTTGATATTTTCTATTTTTGTTGTCATGGGCATATGATTTTTTTGCTGTAAGTTACCCAGAGCTCTTGAGAATGACATGAAAAACATCTATTTGAATCAGGTCATTTTGTCTATCCAGACAATATAGTTCTAAGTGCTTTGTCTAAGTCACTTTATTTGCAGTTTATAGGCACATCCAACTCTCCTTTAGGGAGATTTTTTTGAGTTTTTATATTAAGGGACTTATTTACTTGAAAAATCAAGATAAGTGTCCCTTAAACAATAATAAGCGGCTCAGTTGCTTTTAGAGTATTTAGAAATCCTTTTCTTTAAATGTCTTTTATAGAGTACGATTTTCCATCCTCACATTAAGCAGTGTTGATTTTATTCACAAAAGGCCCAATTAAATGGTGAGCAAAGGAAGTAAAACATCTTCTAGGGCCTAAAATACTCCTCTGAGGAATCTTCCATTTCCAAGATTGGAATAACGGGCCACATATGGGTGCATAATTTACTCAGTGTGCCACAGGGTTCTTATTATTTCAATCAAGTAAGGTCCTAAGAATTTGGGAAACATATCAACAGACTGATCTATGTGGGAAGGAGATTTGATGTGTGCACATTCATTATTATGGACAACTCAACTGCAGGAATGTTGGGAAGAAACACTTCAGTCATTTTAGAAATGTCATTTATCATTTCTGGTTACCGGGTTAAGACCTTTCAAGTCATCTCTCCAATTCCTCTTTGTCTTAAATTCCTGCTGGGTTCACAGTAGTCGTCTTGAAGAAAGAGTGCTAAAGTCAAGTAGCAAAAGCTTACTCAGGGATTCTGAGGTTTCAGACATACAGTGTGCAGGCTTTTTCAGATCTCCCTTTCCTGTTCATTTCTTATTACTCTTGCTGGATGTTGTGGCTGAGCAGCTGTTTCAGCAAACATTCCTCCCCATTCCCCTCCACACACATTTTCAGCAAAGACCTAAATCTATCAATTTTATTAATATCTGTCATCTGGCTAATGAC
The DNA here is from genome assembly GCF_000951045.1 of Mandrillus leucophaeus. Lineage (NCBI taxonomy): Eukaryota > Metazoa > Chordata > Mammalia > Primates > Cercopithecidae > Mandrillus > Mandrillus leucophaeus. The sequence goes on from NW_012102288.1 coordinate 5,545, forward strand.
CTCCCTGCTCTCCACTGCTGGTTGACACTTTGAATCAAGAACACCATTTTGCATTACATTAACTTTACATATTAACATTGCTTTCTATCACTGAGGATGAGGCTTGTGTTATTAAAAAAAAAAAACTTTGCCTTCCTTCAGTTAAAAAAAAAGTGATGTCAAATTATAGACCAATAAAAAGAAGGGTTGAAAGTAATATGATATAAGAATACAAAATTGATTTGAGTGAAATTTTTGCAAATATAAATAAAATGTGTTTATATTTACAAATTTATTCAGAAGAATGTTTCTGATACTTGAGGAATTTGACTTAAAAACAATTGCTCGGCACTTTTGCCTCTACTTTATTATATCTATTGTTTAGTTGTGGCAACATATCATTTAAATATCTTTTAGACTTGTACATGTCTCTTCATTTCCCATTGCCCACAGTTTAACGTCACTATAGAGCTTCCTAATGATTATTCCTGCTGTAAAATTTTAATCATTTTAGACTGTTCTGCTCATCAACGTTGGTTTACTCTTTCTAAAACACTATTTGCTTATATTACTTTACCTTGCCAAAAACTAACAGTGGTTTCCTGATGTCTGAATTTCCCAAATTAACATTAACATATATTTGTTTGCTTTCGCTTAAAATGGTTTAGAGAAAATTTTTTTTCTGACCTTATTTTCCATTTTTTCATATGTCTACCTTGTGCTTGAATTAAATTGGTTTCTTTATTATTCTGTGAGCACACTATTCTCATTTCAATCTTTAATCCTGTGTTATGCTAACTCATCGATACGAAATTCGCTCTCTGCCTATTTCTCCTGAGGCTACTCTATACTTCCCTTTTCCATGAACAATTAATAATCAGCCCAACCATATTTGACTACCCCTTCTTTTGATTCCTATAACTAAAGGGCATGCTTGACCATATATTAACCACAGGTATTCTCTTATTTACATTACCAGTTTTGACCTTCTTCAAGAACATAAAAGTTCATGTAAGTTCCCTTGTAATTTTGTGAAACATAAACTTGAATGACATATGCTTTGAGGCTGGTGTGGGCTAGTGAGTCACTTGCTAGTGAGTGAATTGGCCAGCACTGTACTTCTCTGCTTATGTTCACATTTACAGTCTTTTTAAAAGTAATACAATTTTTATCCCATGTAAAAAATAACATCTGCTGTAAATGTAAATTCTTGCCAGTCTGGAGGGTCAAACAGAACACAAGACAGTTCTCTCAGAGATGTCAAGAGTCTATATGCAGCTTTATATGTGGTTTTCTCATTGCTTCATGTATAGGTATCTAGTATCTCCAGCCAGTCAATAAAATTCACAGGAGAATCAACTATACACTGAAATTTTCTATCCTCCAAATCTAGCAGAGTCCAAGGAAGAATATGATTATGCTTTTACTAAACCAAAATGTATTGCTTACTTACCAGGCATGGTATATTTTACTCAACTTCAGGAGCTCAACATCCATGATGATATGACATGTGCTATAATATAAGTATATACAAAATTCACTTTTCTCTCAATTAATATAATCAGTAGGCCCATAAAAACATGAATACTTCAAAAATATTAAACTGATATAAGTTGTATTATAAAAATCTAAAACAGATCTGTTCTAGTAGGTTGAATCAAAATACCAGGCTTGCTATTTTTGATATTTAATAGATAAGAGTAATATATTTTGGCCTAATGATAAACTGTTAATCATAAATTATATATATAACTTTATACAAAACAAACATTTATAATGATTATTAATTAATAATAAATTATATATAAAATATATATTAAAATATGTTCATTCAATTAGATGTCATGACCGTAGCAGATTATTTTAGCCTATTATGAATAGCTATATTATTCTCCATTTCCTCTCTTTATAAGAATCCTTAGATGTAATTGAGTACAAGTTTCTTTAATATGTTTTAAATTGTCAATATTATTGTATACTTTTACTAAGGTGAAATGTGAGGCAAGTAAAAATGGTTCTGAAGCTGTTTTATTTTTAAGTACAAATTATAACCTTCATCTTGGCTCAAGTGTTGTGAGCTTTTCACTGGTTCTTCATCTAGGTGTCTCCTTAAAGAATTAACTAATCCATTTCACTCATGACTTCACTTAAAAATTTTAAAAACAAAGCAAAACAAACAAAAAAACCTCAATACTTTGCAAGCACAGGAGTTCACAGAAGCTAATCTTAGAAAAACTTTCCAGAAAAATGAGAAAATAGGTAAGGCCCACAGAATACCCTTCCTTAAAGTGCTGTGCCTTTTACCTTTGCTGCTCTGCAGGGGTGTGAGACTACATTATCAGAGTCAGATCTACCTGACATCCAAGAGGGAAGAGTATAAACTGTATTAAATCAAACCTTGCATATCTTTTAAAATGTGTTCATTAATTTATCATGCTGTATTTAGAATACATATCTCATTTCCACAGTAAATTGTGGAGAAGGTGCCCAGTAATGTTACAGAGAAATTATATAATTAATTGATTATGTAGTAATCAATTAATTATTGCATAGTTAAATTTCTAAGACAATTGTTCTAGAAACAGTGTGCTCTAGTTCTAGTTTAGGATCATGAGGCTTGATGAAAAATGCACATATTGCTGTGAGTTGTAGACACCAAAGCAGGGCACTGTCTTTTCCTGGGACTGCATTGTTTCTGAAAGTCTGTCTCAGCATCCTGATGTTGGCAGACAACCATGATCTTGGTGTCTTTTTGGCATTATTTTTCATTCTGGGGAAAATGTTCTTGGGTTATAATGATACAAATAATTCCTTATAGAAGATGGCTGAACAGAACATTCAAGTTATTGCCTACCACCCACCCTTCAGGAATACCAAATTGAACAACTATGCATATAAAAAAATCTTCAGAAAGAATGAGGAATGCCTAAAAATCTAGAAAATAGTCTCAAAAGGGCAAATCAAAGAGTTATTGGCCTTAAAGAGAAGGTGGAAAGAAATCAGCATAGAAAGTTTATTCAAATAGATAATAACAGAGAACTTTCCAAACTTAGAGAGAGGTGTTAATATTAGAGAGAGGTGTTAATATTCAAGTCCAATAACTTAGAGAGAGATATTAATGATTCAAGTCCAAGAAGATTATAGAATACCAAGTAGATTTAAACCAAAGAAGATGACTTCCAGACATTTAATAATCAAACTCTCAAAGGTCAAGGGTAAAGAAAGGATTCTAAAAGCAGCAGGAGAAAAGAAAGAAGTTAACATGTAAAGGAGCTCTGATTTAGTCTGTTCTCATGCTGCTGATAAAAAAAAATACCCGAGACTGGGCAATTAACACAAAAAGAGAGGTTTAATGGACTTACAGTTCCACATGGCTAGAAAGGCCTCATAATCATGGCAGAAGGCAAGGAGGAACGAGTCATATCTCGCATGGAGGGGGGCAGGCAAGGACAGCCTGTGCAAGGAAGTCCCCCTTATAAAACCATCGGATCTCTTGAGACTTATTCACTATCAGGAGAATAGTGAATACGCATGGGAAGACCTGCCCCCATGATTCAATTACCTCCCACCGGGTCCCTCCCACAACACATGGGAATTTACATGTTCCCACATTTGGGTGGGGACAGAGTCAGATTATATCATTTCACCCCTAGCTCCTCCCAAATCTCATGTCCTCACATTTTAAAACCAATCATGCCTTCCCAACAGTCCCCCAAAATCTTAACTCATTTCAGCATTAACACAAAAGTCCACAGTCTCAAGTCTGATCTGAGACAAGGCAAATCTCTTCTGCCTATGAGCCTATAAAATCAAAGGCAAGTTAGTTACTTCCTAGATACAATGGGGGTAAATATAATCATTCTAAATGGGAGAAATAGGCCAAAACAAAGGGGCTACCAGCCCCATTCTTGTCCAAAATCCAGCAGGGCAATCAAATCTTAAAGTTCCAAAAATGATCTCCTTTGACTCCATGTCTCACATCCAGGTCATGCTGATACAAGAAGTAGGCTCCCATAGCCGTAGGCAGCTCCACCCCTGTGGGTTTGCAGGGTATACCCCTCCTCCTGGCTGCTTTCACAGGCTGATGTGAGTGTCTGCAGCTTTTCCCAGTGCATGGGGCAAACTGTCTGTGGATCTGCCATTCTGTGGTCGAGAGGATGGTTGCCCTCTTCTCACAGCTCCACTATGTGGTGCCTCAGTAGGCACACTGTGTGGGGACTCTGACCCACATTTCCTTCCATACTGCCCTAGCAGAGGTTCTCCATGAGAGCACCACTCCTACCATAAACTTCTGCCTCTACATCCAGGCATTTCCATACATCCTCTGAAAACTAAGCAGAGGTTCCCAAACTCCAATTCTTGACATCTGTGCACTCACAGGCTCAACACCATGTGTAAGCAGCCAAAGCTTGAGGCTTGGACCCTCTGAAGACATGGCCCAAGCTCTATGTTGGCACCTTTCAGCCATGTCTGGAGTGGCTGGGACACAGGGCACTAAATCCCTAGGATGCTCACAGCACAGGGACACTGGACCTAGCCCAAGAAACCACTTTTTCTTCCTAGGCCTCCAAGCCTGTGATGGGAGGGTCTGCTGTGAAAACCTCTGAAATGTCCTGGAGACATTTTCCCCGTTGTCTAGGAGATTAACATTTGGCTCTTCATTACTTAGGCAAATTTCAGCAGCCAGCTTGGATTTCTCCTCAGAAAATGAAATGTTCTTTTCTATCACATTGTCAGGCTGCAAATGTTCTGAACTTTCACGCTCTGCTTCCCTTATAAAACTGAATGCCTTTAACAGCACCCAGGTCATGTCTTGAATGCTTTGCTGCTTAGAATTTCTTCTTCCAGATACACTAAATCATCTCTCTCAAGTTTAAAATTCACAAATCTTTAGGACCAGGGCAAAATGCCACCAGTCTCTTTGCTAGAACATAAAAAGAATCACTTTTGCTTCAGTTCCCAACAAGTTTCTCATCTTCATCCGAGACAACCTCAGCCTGGACTTTATTGTCCATATTGCTATCAGCATTTTGGCCAGAGCCATTCAACAGTCTCTAGGAAGTTTCAAACTTTTCCATATTTTCCTGTCTTCTTCTGAGCCCTCCAAACTGTTCCAACCCCTGCCTGTTACCCAGTTCCAAAGTCACCTCCACGTTTTTGGGTTTCTACAGCAGTGCCCCACTACTCTGATACCAATTTACTGTATTAGTCTGTTTTCACACTGCTCATAAAGATATACCCGAGACTGAACCCTTTACAAAAGAAAGAGGTTTAATGGACTCACAGTTCCACATGGCTGAGGAGGCCTCACAATCATGGTGAAAGGCAAGAGGAACAAGTCAAGTCTTACTTGGATGGCAGCAGGCGAAGGAAGTTTGTGCACGGAAACTCCTTCTTATAAAACCATCAGGTCTCATGAGACTTATTCACTATCACGAGAACAGCATGGGAAAGACCTGCCCCTATGATTCAATTACCTCCCACTTGGTTCCTCCCATAACATGTGGGAATTCAAGATGAGATTTGGGTGGGGACACTGCCAAACCATATCAAGCTCCAATAAGTCTGGTATCAGACTTTTCAGTGGAAACCTTGCAGGCCAGGAGAGAGTGACATAACATATTTAACACGCTGAAGGAGGCTAAGGCAGGCGGATCACCTGAGGTCAGGTGTTCAAGACCAGCCTGGCCAACATGGTGAAACCCCATCTCTACTAAAAAATACAAAAATTAGCCAGCTGTGGTGATGTGTGCCTGTAATCCCAGCTACTCATGAGGCTAAGGCAGGGAGAATTGTTTCAACCTGGGAGACTGAGGTTGCAGTGAGCCCAAGTTGTGCCACGGCACTCCAGCCTAGGTGACAGAGCAAGACTCTGTCTCAAAAAAATAAATTAATTAAATTAAATTAAAAATAACAAGAATAAAGTGCTGAAGGAGAAAAAAATGTTATCCTAGTGCTTAGTCAGGGTTCTCTTAGAGGGACAGAAATATATA
>NW_012102288.1:11571-36363 GCF_000951045.1 Mandrillus leucophaeus
TATATATATGAGGAAGTTTATTAAGTATTAACTTACAAGATCACAAGGTCCCACAATAAGCTGTCTGCAATCTGAGGAGAAAGGAGAGCCAGTACGTGGCCCAAAACTGAAGAACCTGGAGTCCAGTGTTCAAGGGCAGGAAACATCCAGCACAAAAGAAAGATGTAGGCTGGGAGGCTAGGCCCGTGTCTCCTTTTTTGGATTCTCTGCCTGCTTTATATTCCCTGGAGGCTGATTAGATTGTGCCCACCAGATTAAGGGAAGGCAGCTCCAGTCTTCCCCAGCCCACTGACTCAAATGATAGTCTCTTTTGGCACCACCCACACAGACACACCCAGGATTAATACTTTGTATCCTTCAATCCAATGAAGTTGACACTCAGTATGAACCATCACAAGTCCACCCTTTGTCAATGTGAACCCATACACATCTCCTGAGATCATACATAATCTTCAAATAAGGACAATAATCAGGTTATAATTATGTCTAACATAATACAACTGTCCTCTGTACAACCAGAAACGCACCAATCCCCAAACCAAATACTATTACATAAAGTTAACAATACTTAAATGCTGATATAAAGTCAATAAATCTTATGTCACATGATAAAGGAAAAATAAATAAAATAGAGATATTTTCTTAATACAAGTGTATAAATGCATAAACATGTTTCTAACAAAAGAAGGAGGAAATACTCATGACAGTTACAATCTTCATTTCTGCAGCTGGCCACATGGTCATAGCTGGTATGGATGACTACCTTCTTCTACTACCCATTCTGTATTCCTTTTGCCTTCAGCAAGCACTTCAGCAGGCTTTTTTTTTTTTTTTTTTTTTCCTGGTGGAGTGACCCAAACCTTCATTCCTGAAGGGTCTGGGTCATTTGTAGTCCTGACTGGATTGGGCTCTTACCGTTTCCCATTGACCTTAATCACAAGGCATAGTGATACTAAGAGACACCCTAATGAATCTCCTGTATTCCATACATACTCTTCCTTACCTACATTGTGGAGCAGTGGACTGATTTCATCTGATTTCATCTTGATAGTCCAGGTCAATCACCCCAGTCAACACTGGAACTCCCTTCTTAGCATCTTGACTTAAAGGTAAGAGGACCCCAAAGTCCAAGTGGCAATCTTAAATTCCACTTTAAAGGAATCATTGTTGTGTCTCCTCGTGGCAGTGTCCCTCTCTCTGGAACTAAGACCTCTAGGCCAGCAGAACATAATGTCACAGGAACGGGAAGCAAAATCTTGCTAATGGATCACTACGGGTGATGGTGAGTGGTGCCACTTCTACCCCTTGATTCCTGGACCCATGAATCCTGGCTATGGCAGAAACAGTACCATACATTGGATGCTGAATCAAAGCATACATGGCCTTCTGGAGAACTTTGCCCCAGCCCTGCAAAGTACTGTCATCTAGTTGGTGTTGTAATTGTGACTTCAAAAAACTATTCCACAGTTCTATCAAGCTAGCTAATTCAGGATAATGGGAAGCATGGTAACATCAGTGAATTCCATGAGCATAAGCCCACTGTTGTACTTCTTTAGTCATAAAGTGAGTGCCTTGGTCAGAGGCAATGCTGTGAGGAATACCATGACAGTGGATAAGGCATTCCATGATCCACTGATGGTAGTGTTGGCAGAAGCATTGTGTGCAGGACAGGGAAACTCATATCTGTAGTATCTATTCCTGTGAGGACAAACCACTGCCCTTTCCATGATGGAAGAGATCCAATATAATCAACATGCCATCAGGTAGCTGGCTGATCACCCCGAGGAATGGTGCCATATCAAGGGCTCAGTGTTGGTCTCTGCTGCTGGCAAATTAGGCACTCAGCAGCAGCCATAGCCAGGTCAACCTTGGTGAGTGGAAGCCCACATTGCTGAGCTCATGCATAACCTCCATCCTTGCACCATGACGACTTTGTTCATGGGTCCATGGGGCAATGACAGGGGTGGCTGGTGAAAGAGGCTGAGTGGTGTCCACAGCATGGGTCATCCTATCTACTTGATTATTAAACTCCTCCTTCACTGAGGTCACCCATTGGTGAGCACTCACATGAGATACAGTTATCTTCAGTTTTTGACCACTCATCCACATACCCCTTCCCCAAATTTCTTTGTCACCAATTTTCCAATCAGGCTTCTTCCAAGTCCCAGACCATCTAGCCAAACCACTAGCTACAGCCCATGAATCAGTATATAATTGCAAATCTGACCATTTCTCCTTCCATGCAAATTGCACAACCAGATGCACTGCTCGAAGTTCGCCCCCCTGGGAAGATTTCCCTTCATCAGGGATATCCTAGAAAGGGGCTGTAGTGCTGCAGCTGTCCACTTTTGGGTGGTGCCTGCATATTGTGCAGAACCATCCGTGAGCCAGGCCCGAGTCTTCTCTTCCTCTGCCAACCGATCATAGGGAACTCCCTATGCGGCCATTGGTGCAGGCTGGGGGAGGGAAGGCAGGGTGGCAAAAGTGGAGATCATGGGTATTTGAGCCACTTCCTCAGGTAACTTACTTTTGCCTTCAGGACCTTCTTGAGCCCCATCACTTATATACCACTTCTATTTGATGATGGAATGCTGCTGTGCACAACCCACTTCATTGCTAGATGGTACCAAAAGCACCCAGTTCATGATAGGCAATTCAGGTTGCATGGTGACTTGATGACCCATAGTCAAACATCCAGTTTCCACAAAGGCCCAGTAACAGGCCAGGAGCTGTCTCTCAAAATGAGAGTAGTTATCTGTAGAAGACGGCTGGGCCTTTTTCCAAAATCCTAGAGGCCTCCGCAGTGATTCACCTATGGGAGCCTGCCAAAAGCTCCAAACAGCATCCCTATCTGACACTGAAACCTCAAGCACCATTGGATCTGCTGGGTCATATGGCTCAAGTGTCAGAGCAGCTTTCACAACAGCCTGGATCTGTTGCAAAGCTTTCTCCTGTTCTGGACCACATTAAAAATTGGCAGCCTTTCAGGTCACTCAATAAATGGGCTGGAATAACCACCCAAATCAGGAATGTGTTGCCTCCAAAAGCCAAATAAGCCCACAAGGCATTGTGCCTCTCTTTCTTGGTTGTAGAAGGGGCCAAATACAGCAACTTATCCTTCATCTTAGTAGGACTATCTCAACAGGTCCCACATTACTGGACCCCTCGAAATTTTACTGAGGTGGAAAGTCCCTGAATTTTAGTTAGATTTATTTCCCATCCCCTGGCATGCAAATATCTCACCAATAAGTCCAGTGTGTTTGCTATTTCTTGCTCACTGGATCCAATTTGCATAATGTCATCATCATAATGGACCAGTGTGACATCTTGCAGGAGTGAAAAGCGATCAAGGTCCCTCTGAATAAGATTATGACACAAAACTAAAGAGATGATATACCCCTGTGGTAGGACAGTAAAGGTATATTGCTGGCCTTGCCAGCTAAAGTCGAATTGCTTCTGGTGGGCCTTATGGACAGGAATGGAGGAAAAGATATGCATTAAGTCAATGGCTGCATACAATGTACTGGGAGATGTGTTAATTTGCTCAAGCAATGAAACCACATCTGGTACAGCAGCTGCAATTGGAGTCACCACTTGTAAACTTATGATAATCCGGTGCCTTTCTCCAAGATCCATCTGTCTTCTGAACAGGTCAAATGGGAGAGTTGAATGGGGATGTGGTGGGAATCACCACCCCTGCGTCTTTCAAGTCTTTGATGGTGGCACTCATTTCCACAATCCCTATAAGGATGCAATATTGCTTTCGATTTACTACTTTTCTAGGTAGAGGCAGCTCTGATGGCTTCCATTTTGCCTTTCCCACCATCATAGCCCTCACCCTACCAGTCAGGGAATTCTCCAGCTGCTAAGTATGTCTATGCCAATTATGCATTCTGGTACTTGGGAAATGACAACAGGATGAGTCCAGGGACCCAGTGTAAGTCACACCTGAACTAAAACTTTATTAATTACCTACCTCCATAAGCCCCTATTTTACCTGGAGGACCACAATGACGTTTTGGGTCCACTGCAATCAACGTCAGCTCAGAGCCAGTGTCCGGTAGTCCTCGAAATGTCTGATCATATCCTTTTCCCCAGTGCGCAGTTACCCTGGTAAAAGGCTGGAGGTCCCCTTGGGGAAGAATGGAAGATAGATTTACTACATAAGTTGTGGATAATGTAGTGGGATTTTTCCTCAAGGGGACCTGGCCTCCCCTTCATTCAAGGGGTTCTGGGTCTGTAAACTGTCTCAAATCTGGAAATTGATTGAGGGGGCATGATTCTCTGCTTTTATAATGTAAATTAGTCTTTTGTCCATTTGACCTAGAAGTTTTCTGTTTGTATAAATTAAATAGAAATGCAGTAGGCTTCCTATCAAATTCACTTCTAGGAACACCGTGATTAATTAGCCAATGTCACAGCTTTACAAATCAGCCAATGTCACAGCTTTACAGAAGTCAAACTATTGTGATTGCCATTTTGCCTCTGCTGTCCATTACAGTAGCTATGCCCTCCTTACCTTTGACAGTTGAGTGACACCACTTGGCCCCTGCCACTTCGGAATCAAATTATTCCAATTGTATTTAAATTTTGTAATTGAGTGACTGTGGTTCCCACCTTTAGATCTGACATATAGAGAATAGCAATTACAGGGCTCTTCAAAGATGCAGGTGCTGTCTCACAAATCTATTTTGCAAGGCATTGGTCAGAGTATATCTTCTGCACCCTCCCAGCTGGGATGAGTCGGTCTAAAGTGACTAATCCACTCCACATCCCAGTCTCCCTAAGCCTTTGGATTCCTTCCTCTACATTAAACTAAGGGAGATCAGCCTTTTCCAGCTCACTCACAGTGGGCCATCTTTTAATCCACATTTCAGCTAACTAAGCAAATAAACTATTAGAACTTTTATTTTTATTATTACACTTTAAGTTCTAGAGTACATGTTCACAATGTGCAGATTTGTTACATATGTATACATGTGCCATGTTGGTGTGCTGCACCCATTAACTCATCATTTACATTAGGTATATCTCCTAATGCTATCTCTCCTCCCTCCCCCCTCCCCACAATAGGCCCAAGTGTGTGATGTTCCCCACCCTGTGTCCAAGTGTTCTCATTGTTCAATTCCCACCTACGAGTGAGAACATGCGGTGTTAGGTTTTCTGTCCTTGCGATAGTTTGCTCAGAATGATGGTTTCCAGCTTCATCCATGTCCCTACAAAGGACATGAACTCATCCTTTTTTATGGTTGCAGAGTATTCCATGGTGTATATGTGCCACATTTTCTTAATCCAGTCTATCATTGATGGACATTTGGGTTGGTTCCAAGTCTTTGCTATTGTGAATAGTGCCACAATAAACATACGTGTGCATGTGTCTTTATAACAGCATGATTTATAACCCCTTGGGTATATACCTAGTAATGGGATGGCTCAGTCAAATGGTATTTCTAGTTCTAGATCCTTGAGGAATCGCCACACTGTCTTCCACAATGGTTGAACTAGTTTACAGTCCCACCAACAGTGTAAAAGTCTTCCTATTTCTCCACATCCTCTTCAGCATCTGTTGTTTCCTGACTTTTTAATGATCACCATTCTAACTGGTGTGAGATGGTATCTCATTGTGGTTTTGATTTGCATTTCTCTGATGGCCAGTGATGATGAGCATTTCTTCATGTGTCTGTTGGCTGCACAAATGTCTTCTTTTGAGAAGTGTCTGTTCATATCCTTTGCCCACTTTTTGATGGGGTGGTTTGATTTTTTCTTGTACATTTGTTTAAGTTCTTTGTGGATTCTGAATATTAGCCCTTTGTCAGATGAGTAGATTGCAAAAATTTTCTCCCTTTCTGTTGGTTGCCTGTTCACTCTGATGGTACTTTATTAGAACCTTTTTTAACTCCTTGAGATGCAACATTAAATGCAGAATCCCTACTTATTGGGCCCAAATCAATAAATTCAGCCTGATCCAGCTCTATGTTCCTTCCACCATTATCCCATACCCTTAATATCCATTCCCATTCCTCTTTTCCAGATTGCTGTTTATAAAAATTAGAGAACTCAAACAGTTCTTTTCAAGTGTAGTGCACCTCCTCATGGGTCACACTCTCAACCTCACCTCTAGGGGCCTGCCGGCAATTTAGCCTAGTTGTAGATCTTGAAGCAAAGGTGTTGGGGTGGCTTCTGAGGAGAATCCACATTATCTTGCCTGGCAACTGCCTCAGGGGAGGCCATAACTTTTGCCTCAGGCAGGGCAGGGTTTATCTTAGACAAAGGTGGAAAGGCTGATGACAGCATGGGTTGGTGAGGGGATGTTGCCATTACTGGGGATGGGGAAGCTGTTCCTTCTGGCAAAGGAAGTTCATCAGAGTTACAAACTCAGCATCCTCAGCTTCATCAGGGTCCTTCCAGATGTCCCCATTCCAAGGTGCAGGTCCCATTCTTTTCCAATCAATGCCCTCACTTCAGCAGTAGACACCTGACAAGGCTGTACATGCATCTTTTGTTGCAGGCCAATCACTCGCATGAGAAGAGCTTGTGTCTGTTTTTTCCACAATTTCAGCTCTTTCTTTACAAGAGATAAGTCTGTCCCTCACAGCAGTCTTAGCAGATTTGAGGCTCAGTATCTGCTTCTGAAGACAGAAGACAGAATCCCTGAGTTATTTATTTTCTTTCATCACTTTATCTACTGAACTTAGGAGCAACCAACTAGGTTCATTATGTTCCGTGGTTTTCCACATATGGACATTTGGTCAAAGGTATTACGCATAGAGTCACTAAACTGCTTGCCTCTTGTGAGTGTCAAATGCATTTGTTTTGTATATCTCTCTAAACAGTTCGTGCCAAGGACTTTCAGTGTTCTTCATACTATTAGAAGTAGGGTCCTTAGCATTTTGGGGTCTAATTATATTAAGCAGCCAACTCCAGAAACCCAAAAACCAATGAAAGAACTCCATCCTTAATATTCTGTTCCTCTAGTACCACTCCTGGTACCAAAATCTGTATCAGTTAGGGTTCTCTGAGAGGGACAGAACTAATAGGACATATATATATATATGAGTTTATTAAGTATTAAATTACATGACCACAAGGTTTCACAATAAGCTGTCTGCAAGCTGAGGAGCAAGGAGAGCTAGTCTGATTCCCAAAACTGATTAGCTTGGAGTTCAGTGTTCGAGGGCAGGAAGCATCCAGCATGGAAGAAAGATGTAGGCTGGCAGGCTAGGCCAGTGTCTCCTTTTCCTATTTTTCTGCCTGCTTTATATTCACTGGAAGCTGATTAGATGGTGCCCATCAGATTAAGGGTGGATCTGCCTTCCTCAGCCCACTGACTCAAAGGTTAATCTATTTTGGCAACACCCACACAGACACATCCCAGATTAATACTTTGTATCTTTCAATCCAATGAAGTTAACACTCAGTATTAACCATCACACCTAGAATGGTATATCCAGTGACAATATCCTTCAAACATGGAGGACAAATAAAGACTTTCCCAGACAAACAAAAACCGAGACATTTCATGAATACCAGACATATCCTACAAGAAATGCTAAAGGTAGTTATTCAATCTGAAATAAATGAGTGTTAATGAGCAATAAGAAATCATCTGAAGGTAAAAAAAAAAAAAAAAAAAAAAACTTACTGGAAATGATAAGTACACAGACAGATACAGAATATTATAACACCATAATTGTGGGGTGTAAACTACTCATATCTTGAGGAGGAGGACTCAAAGATGAATGTATCAAAAATAATACCAACTACAATAAATGTTTAAGACAGATACTATAAGAACTAAATAGAAACAAGAAAAAGTTGAAAAGTGAGGGGATGCATTAAAGTGCAGAGTTTTTATTACTTTTTTATTTGCTTCTTTGTTTGTTTATACAATCAGAATTGTCATCACCTGTTTAAAGTAATGGGTTCTAAAATGATATTTGCAATCCTCATAGTAACATCAATTCAAAAAGACCTACAACAGATACAAAAAAAAAAAAATACAAAGCAAGAAATTAAAACATATCACCAGAGAAAATGACTTTCACAGAAAGGAAGACAGGAAGAAAGGAAGGAAGAGAAGACCCACAAAACTACCAGAAAACAAATAATAAAATGAGACGAGTAAGTCATTACTTGTCAATCATAACATTCAATGTAAGTTGACTAAACTCTCCAATCAAAAGATACAGAGAGATGAATGAATTAAAAAACAGAATCCAACTTTCTTTTGCCTACATGAAACATACTTCACCTACAAAGACACACATAGACTGAAAAGAAAGGGATGAAAAAATATATTTCATGCCAATGGCAACTATAAAAGAGCAGGAATAGCTATGCTTATGTCAGAAAAAAACAGATTTTAAGATAAAAACTATAAAAAGAGGCCGGGCGCGGTGGCTCAAGCCTGTAATCCCAGCACTTTGGGAGGCTGAGACGGGCGGATCACGAGGTCAGGATATCGAGAACATCCTGGCTATCACGGTGAAACCCCGTCTCTACTAAAAAAAAAATACAAAAAAACTAGCCAGGCGAGGTGGCGGGCGCCTGTAGTCCCAGCTACTTGGGAGGCTGAGGCGGGAGAATGGCGTAAACCCGGGAGGCGGAGCTTGCAGTGAGCTGAGATCCGGCCACTGCACTCCAGCCCAGGCGACAGAGCAAGACTCCGTCTCAAAGGAAAAAAAAAAAAAAAAAACTATAAAAAGAGACAAAGAAGGTCATTATATAATATAAAGGGGCCAATTTAGCAAGTGGACATAACAAATATAAATATATATATACACACACACACATACACACACACACACACCCCCCCCCCTACAGTGGAGCACCCAGATATACAGAGCAAATACTATTAGAGCCAAAGAGAGAGATCAACCTCAATACACTAGTAGCTGAGAATTACAACATCACATTTTCAGCATTGGACTTATCATCCAGACAGAAAATCAACAGAGAAATATTGGACTTAATCACCACTATAGACCAGGCACACCTAATAGATATTTACAAAACATTTCATCAAATGGCCACTAAATACAGACTGTTCTCTTCAGCACACAGATCACTTTCAGGAGTAGACCATACTTTAGGCCACAAAATAAGTCTTAAAAAAACTAAAAAATTTGAAATCATATCAAGTATCTTCTCTGACCACAATGGAATAACACTAGAAACCAATAATAAGAGGAACTTTGGAAACTACACAAACACATGAACACCAAACAGTATGCTCCTGCAAGACTGATAAGTCAATGAAGAAGTTCAGAAAGAAATTTTAAAATTTCTTGAAAGAAATGAAAGTGGAAATACAGCACACCAAAATCTATGGTATACAGCAAAAGTGGTACCAAGAGGAAAGTTTAGATAATAAGTGCCTATATCAAAAAGTAGAAAAACTTCAAATAAACAACCTAACCAATGTATCTTAAAGAACTGAAAAAGTAAGAGCAAATTGAACACCAGATTAGAAAAGGAAAAGAAATAACAATGATCAGAGCAGAAATAAATGAAATTGAAGTGAAGAAAACAGAAAAAAATCACCAAAATTAAATGTTGCTTTTTTGGAAAAGATAACGGAAATTGACAAATTTTAGTTTAGTCAGGCTAAGGAAAAAAAAAAAAAAAAAACCAGAGGAATCAAAGTCAGAGATGAAAAAGGATATATTATAACTCATACTGTAGAAATTCAAAGAATCATTAGAAACTATTATGAGCAACTATATACCAATAAATTGGAAATCCTAGAAGAAGTATACAAATTCCTAGACATATACAACCTACCAAGATTGAACCAGGAAAAAATCCAAAACCTGACCGAACCGATATGAAGTAATGAGATCAAAGCCATAATAAAAAGTACACCAGCAAAGAAAAGCCCAGGACCCAATGCCTTCACTACTGAATGTTATTAAACATTTAAAGAAGAACTAACACCTATCCTACTGAAACTACACTGAAAAAAACAGGGGAAGAAAAAAAATTGTTCCAAACTCACTCTGTGAGGCAAGTATTACCCTGATATCAAAGCCAGACCAAAACACATCAAAAAAAGAAAACTACGGTCCAATTTATCTGATGAATATTGATGCAAAAATCCTCAACAAAATAGTAGCAAATGAATTTAAGAACACATTAAAAAGACCACTCATCATGACTTAATGGGATTTATTCCTGGGATGCAAAGATGGTTCAACATGCAAAAGTGAATCAATGTGATACATGAATGAAGGACAAAAACTCTATGATCATCTCAACTGATACTAAAAAAGCATTTGATAACATTCAACATACTTCATAATAAAAACCATCAAAACACTAGGTTTAGAAGGAACATAGCTCAACATAATAAATGCCATATATGATAGACTGACAGCTACTATAATACTGAATGAGTAAAAACTGAAAAGCCTTTTCTCTAAGATATGGAACAAAACAAGGATGCCAACTTTCACCAATTATTCAACATAGTGTTAGAAATTTTAGCTAGTCATCAGACAAGAGAAAGAAATAAAGGGCATCCAAATTGGAAAGGAAGAAGTCGAATTATCCTTGTTTGCAGATGACATCATTGTATATTTGGAAAAACAATGACTCTACCAAAAAAGTATTAGAACTTATAAACAAATTCAGTAAAGTAAGATGCAAAGTCAGCATACGAAAATCAGTAGCATTTCTATATGCCAACAATGAACAATCTGAAAAAGAAATCAAGAAGGTAATACCATTTTAATAGCTACAAATAAAATTAAATACCTAGGAATAAAATTAACCAAAGAAGAGAAAGTTCTCTACAATGAAAAGTCAACTGATGCTAAAAAAGCATTTGATAAAATTCAACACACTTCATGATAAAACCCATCAGAAAACTGGGTCTAGAAGGAACATACCTCAACAACATAAAGCCATATATGACAGATGGACAGCCGGTATCATCCTGAATAGGTACAAACTGAAAGCCTTTGCTCTAAGATCTGGAACACAACGATGATGGACTGGTGTGAGGGGGATGGTTTTGGGATGATTCAAGAACATTACATTTATTGTGTACTTTACTTCTGTTATTATTATATTGTAATATATAATGAAATAATTATATAACTCACCATAATGTAGAACCAGTGGGAGCCCTGAGATTGTTCTCCTGCAACTAGATGGTCCCATCTGGAGGTGATGGGAGACAGTGACAGATCATCAAGCATTAGAGTCTCATAAGGAGCATGCAACCTAGATCCCTCACAAGGGCAGGTCACGATAAGGTTCGCGGTACTATGAGAATCTAATGCTGCTGCTGATCTGACAGGAGTCGGAGCTCAGGTGGTAATGTGAGTAATGGGGAGCAGCTATAAATACAGATGAATCTTTGCTCACTCACCCACCACTCACCACCTGTTGTATTGCCCAGTTCCTAACAGGCCATGGCTCCCATCCCTGGCCCAGGGGTTGGGGAGCCCCTACTATAAAACATTCACTCAAGAAACTGAAGAGAATACCAAAAATGAAAACATTTTCAAGTTAATGTATTGGAATAATCAATGTTGTTAAAATGTCCATAATACCCAATGCAATCTACAGATTCAACGTAATCCCTATCCAAAGACCAATGACGTTCTTTCACAGAAACAGAAACAAAATTCTACAATTTACATGGAACCACGGAAGACCCAGAATAGCAAAAGCCATCCTGAGCAAAAAGAATAAAACTGGAAGAATCACATTACCTGACTTCAAATTATGCTACAGAGTTCCAGTAACCAAAACAGCATAGTACTGGCATAAAAACAGACCTACAGACAAATGGAAAAGCACATGGAACCCAGAGATAAATGTATACATCTATAGTGAACTCATTTTCAAAAAAGGTACCAAGAACAAACATTGGAGAAAGGACAGCTTCTTCAATAAATGATGCTGGGAAAGCTGGATATTCATATGGAGAAGAATAAAACTAGACGTCTTTATATATATAAAAATCAAATCAAAACAAAACAAAAATCAAATAAAAATGGCTTAAACATTTGAGACCTGAAACCATAAAACTACTAAAAGAAAACATTGGAGAAACTTTCCAGTATATTTGTCTGGGAAATTTGTTTGTGAGTATGTGTAACACTCCAAAAGCACAGGCAATCAAAATGAAAATGGACGAATCAGATATTTTAGGTTAAAAAGCTTCTGTACAGCAAAGAAAATCATAATAATCCAAGTAAAATGTGCCAAATACTCAGATAGGCATTTCTCAAAAGAAGATATACAAGGTAAACATATATGAAGAAGTGCCCAACATTACTGCTTATCAGAGAAATGCAAATGAAAATTACAATGAAATATAATCTCATCCTAGTCAAAATGGCTTATATCCAAAAGACAGGCAATAATAAATGCTGGCAAATATATGGAGGAAAGGGAACCCTGGTACACTGTTGGTGGGAATGTAAATTAGTACAACCACTATGGAGAACAGTAGGAAGGTTCCTCAAAAAACTAAAAGGAGAACCACCATATGATTCAGCAATTCCACTGATAGGTATATTCCCAAAAGAGAAAAAAAAAAAAAATCAGTGTATCAAACATGGAAGTATCTGTACTCCTATGTTTACTGCAACACTATTCACAATCCTCAAGATTTGGAAGCAACCTAAGTGTCCATCTCCAAATGAATGGATAATAAAAAAAGGGGTACTTATACCCAATGGAGTACTATCAGAAAAAAGAATAAGACACTGTTATTTACAACAACATGGACGGAACTGGAAGTCATTATGTTAAGTGATAGAAGCCAGGCACAGAAAGACAAACCTCACCTGTTCTCAATATTTGTGGGAACTAAAAATTAAGGCAATTGAACTCATGGACATAGAGAGTAGAATGGAGGCTGGGGTGGGTAGTGGTAGGGGGACGGTGTGGGGATGGTTAAGGGGTACCTAATATAGTTAAACAGAATGAGTAAGATCTACCATTTGGTAGCACAACAGAGTGACTGGAGACAACAATAATTTATAGTTCATTTAAAAATGACTTAAAGAGTATAATCGGAATGTCCATAATAGAAAGAAGTGATAAATGTTTGGGATAAATACCCTATTTTCCCTGATGTGATTATTATACACAGTACGCCTGTATCAAAATATCTCACATACCCCATAAATATATACACCTAGCACATACAAATAACAATTAAATTTTTTTGAAAAATAAGTATTTATTAACTTCTTGGTTTGTTGAAGAATCAAATAAATATAATTGACTAATTTTAAATGTAAGTAGTCAACAGAATCCTCCTCCCCTGTGCCACTACTGATGTTGCATCATGAATTTGAAATATGCGAAAAGGCATTAGAATCAGTAGTCTTATTAACTCTGCAGAAAGTTTATCGTAAAAACAAATTCATATTTTGTTGCCATTTTATAAGCAATGTGCATTTAATGTTTTTACAACCTAATTTTTTGATATAAATTTTTTCACAACAATATCACATGTATTCAACTTCATAACACATGAGTACACAGACCAAACATGAAAGTTCTTTTTCATGCCCCTGCACATGTTCCAAATTCATCCATCTGATAGCTTACCAACTTCATCTTCTTTTTGATTCCTATCTTTGACCTCTCCCTCCTCCCACCCCAGTTTTGCCTGCTTGCTCTAGAAGCCTGCTGACAATTTCTATCATCCTGAGATGGGTCCATTGTTTCCTGAAATCCATGTTTCTCCTCCTTTTGTTTTTTCTTATGTTTGGAGGAAACACCTCCTCTAGTAACTTCCTAAGAAAAATTGCATGAACAGTAAACACTTTAAAATCTCACATGCCTGAAAATGTCATTAGTCTCCTCTCACACTTGATAACTAAGTTTACTAGGTGTAAAATTCTAGTTGAGAATCATTTCCTTTTAGAATGTTTAAGGTGTTTAGCATTTGGTTCTTTTTAACTTTGAATGATTTTTTGCTTTTAAATTTCAGTAAAAACCCTTAGTTAACAAAATTGCTAAAAATGTAACTAAAAAGTTACTTTTAACAATCTTGTAACATCCTTACTCCAGATACTTTGCATATAAACTCTTTCTTTTCTTTTCCTCTTCTCTCTGTAAGCTCTTAGGATATTATCTTTGTTTCTAGAACTGTAAGTTTACAAATCACAGTACCTGTGTTGGCCTTTTTAAAACTACTGTACCGTAATACGGAAATTTATGTTCCTAACTTCTAAAAACATATTGAATTATTTCTTTGATAATTTCTTCTCTATTTGTTTTCTCTGGAATGTTTATTGTTCATATTCAAATACACTGATTCTCACATTTTCTTTCATTTTCTCTTTTTCTTTCTTACTAGTAGTCCATTAGAGAATCATTTTAATGATTTGCTCTATAGGCCACCATTTGTTCAAAGGGTCAATTTTTTTTTTTTTTTTTTTACTTTTTTTGGTGAACTATAACATACATACAGAAAAGTAAACAAAATATAAATGTACAATTAACAACTAATTATAATACAAATGCCCACATAATATCTCCCAGATCAAGCAATAGAACGTTACCAGATCCCAGAAGTTTCCAGTATGTCTCTTACCAATTATAAATCCTCCCTTCCCACTATCCTGACTTTTATTATAATTACTTCCTTGTTTTTCACTATATTATAGTTACACCACCTATATGCATTCCTGAAAATCATGATTTCACTTGACTAAATTTTGATCTTTATATAAATACAATCATACTATATGCATTATTTCAAACTTGCTTCATGTGTACATTATAGTTATAAAATCCACGTTCCCTATAACTATAATGGTTTTTTTTCTTATTGCTGTATAACGTTCCATTGTATGAACATAGCATAATTTATTTATCCATTCTACCTATGATGGATATTTGGGTTGGTTCAGACATCGAACAATTATGAGCCATGCTGCTGTGAACCTTCTTGTACATATATTCTTGGGCATATGTGTATTTGTTTCCCTAGGGCATGGAGTTCTCTTGAAGGGGAATTGCAAGGATGGACAGAGGGTATCATCACCTTTACCAAACAATTCACTTTCCAAAGTGGTGGTACCAGTTTACAATTCCACCAGCAGTGCATGAAAATGCCGTGGTTCTACATTCTCGCCAACCAACGGTGTTTAATAAGACTTCTGAATTTCACATTTGATTTTTGTAAAAGCTTCCACCTCAACTTTTAATAAAACACAATTATGAAGCTTAGTATGATATCTTCAGTGCATGCCCTCTCCTCACAACGTAGCAGAGCTGGCAACTCCATTAATACTGCTGCCCCCTTCTGTACAAGTGACAAAGTGGTCTATAGGTTGGTTTCATTTAGCATGGTTCCCAGCCTCTTCACAGTCTAAGTCCTCCTTCTGTGCATATGCTTCACTTTGTCCATGTCTCTTTTAGCATGTGGTTTCCAAGACAAAATATTGTCTTCCCCAAATGAGCTGGTGGGTGTGGAGAATCAGGCTCAATGAGAAGTTATTCTGAAGCATCACAAAGATATGTCCAGGTGCAGGCTACTTGTCAAGAAAACAAGTAAGACAGGACATCATGAGTCTGTCTGCAAGATAAGTGTGGTCTAAGTCCTTAACTATTAAGAAATTTTAGGGTTTTTTGTGACAGGATGATTTGTGCAGCAAACCACCATGGCACACATTTACCTATGTAACAAACATGCACATCCTGCACACATGCCCGTGAAAGTAAAATTGGAAAGAAAAATTTTTAAAAATCTTATCTTTTATTCTATTTTTTCTCTTTTTTTTCTCTTTTTTCTCTGTCTTCTTATTTTTATCTGGCAGATTTTTTGAATTGTATCTTCCAAATTTCTACCTAGTTTTTCATTTATGCAGTCGTATTTTAAATTTCCAGTAGACTCTTTTTTGTTCTTGAAGGCCCATTTTTATATTCTAGTATTTTGTTATGTAGCAAAATCTCTCTCACCTCTCTAAGGACGTAACTAAGTTTCATAATGTTGCATTCATCTTTCTTTACTGATTTTTTTTTTTACTTCTAGTTTGTTTAATTTTTCCATTGTTTTGTTCTCAGTCTTACTATTTTTCTTGTATATGAGTTAAGACTGTACTTGACTTTAATTTTCTAGTTAATAATTAGATTCTGGAAGGTCAGTGGGAAATTTTGTGTTCAATAATGGTAGGTATTACAGTAGATTGGTCAGTTGGTTTGTCAGTTCATTGTTACTGTATCACAACTCAACTTCAAAATAACTAGCTTAAAACAGTATCCATTTATTTAGCTCATGATGGTTCAGGTGGAGTCTGAACTGGCCCAGCTGATCTCTCTGGATTAGCTCATGTTTCTGTGATCAACTGTCATGTTGGCTGGTAGATGGACGATATAGGTTCTTATGTGTGGTTGTTGGCAGGTTGTTAGCTAATGAATTCTTTGTTTTTCTCCTCTCCTTGTCCAGCAGGTTAGATTGGACTTGTTTACATGATGGCCTTAGGATTCCAAGTGCAGTGAGAGATCAAGTCCCAGTATGCAAGGGTTTATGAAGCATCAATTTTGTATTATGTTTGTGAATGTTCTTTGGCCAAAGCAAATCCCATAGCAAACATAGATTCAAAGGCTGGGGAAATTGTTCCCAAGTCTTAATGGGAAGATCGGCAATGTCACACTGCAAGATGCAAGGAGAAGACTATATGGCTGTTTTTATAATCTACTGCAGAATGGCTCCCCGCTGTTGCCTTACTGGATATTTTCAAATGTCATATTATGTAAATATTTTATCTTAAGAAATTTGACACAGAAATAAAATTTTAAGAGAATGTAAGTTTGGCTACAACCGTTTCAAGTGGGGGATAGGGCAGGAAGGGTCTTTTCAGGCATTATGCCAACTTTCTATTAAACTTTCTGTATTCACTTTGGTACTCTACACTCATCTTTGCCTATTGACATAAATCAATAGACTCTCTGGCTTAACTTTCCCAAAGAATAAGCTTTCAGTCTTCTGTTAGTTAGTAGAGAGGAAGTTGTCTCCTTATGTGGACAGCAGATAAAGCCTTAAACAAATGCACCTATGATGTTTGTAGTTGCAGTTAACAATGGAGTGGCTTTTAAGCAGGGCTTACCAGATACTATTATTCAGAACTACTCTATGGGTAAATCTTTTCATGATGTACAAATTTCAAATGCTATGTATTTTATTTATCAAACATTTAAATTAATATGTCTTAAACCAAAGACATTTCACAAAAGTCTTACCAGCCATCCTAAGTACATTGGATTAGGTAATTGAGCTGGGAACTCTTCATATAAGAACTTCTTTCAAGCCTTTCCCTTTTCACTCCACCTGCAAGTACATTTTATGGAGGCATAAGTTACAGTGCCTGAAAATCTTTGAGCCTTGAAATCTTCTGCAGTATTTTCCCAACTGCTAACTTTAGATTTACCTTTGTCTTTTCTGCTGGGGCAGTTATTCCTCATGTGTATGCTTTCTAGATTTCAACATTTTGTTGCTATCATTTCTTCTCTTTTTTTTTTCCTATGATTTTTGGGGTTTTAATCATAGCATAATTTTATAGGAGGGAGTGGTGGAAGTAGACATGCTTCCCTCTTTATTCTTTTTCTTTTTACTTTTGCAAACAATGCTGAAATTATCATTCATTTATATATAATCTGGTGTTAGAAAACGTCTATGTTGTTTACACTAAATGCCAGTCCAAATAAAGTGTGTCTGGTAAATGGCAACAAAATACAGTTTATAATTACTATTTTTATTTATAAAATAATTCTGAGGCAAGAGTTAATATATTTTCATATAACATTTTTTAAAGAGATGGCATCTTGTTATCCTGCTCAGGCTGCTTTCAAACTTTTGGCCTCAAAAATCCTCCCTCCTTGGCCTCTCAAAGTACTATGAGCCTCTACACCCAGCCTTACATGTAAGATTTAATAGAAAAACTGACCATATGTTGGATATTGTTGCTGTTGCTTAGACCGAATGACAGATTTTTATTGTAAGAATTCTTGAAGTTTTATAACTTTTAAATGCTAGAAAGTTATATACTAAGTGATCTATAAAAGTTGAAAATAATAAAACCTAAACTTTCTATAGATCATACTTTAAGTTATGGGATACATGTGTAGAATGTGCAGGTTTGTTCCATAGGTAAAGGTATGCCATGGTGGTCTGCTGCATCTATCAACCCATCACCTTGGTATTAAGTCCTGTATGCATTAGCTAAGCTATTTGACCCAATGCTCTCCCTCCCCTTGTCCCACTGACAGGCCCTGGTGTGTGTTATTACCTTCCCTGTATCCACGGGTTCTTATTGTTCCATTCCCACTTGTGAGTGAGAAAATGTGGTGTTTGGTTTTCTGTGCCTGTGTTAGTTTGCTGAAAAATGTTATCTTCCAGCTCAATCCATATCCCTGCAAAGGACATGATCTTTTCCTTTTTATGGCTGCATAGTATTCCATTTTCTTTATCCAGTCTGTCATTGATGGTCCTTTGAGTTGGTTCCATGTCTTTGCTATTGAGACTAGTGCTGCAATAAACATACATGTGCATGTATCTTTATAATAGAATGATTTATATTCCTTTAGGTATATACCCATTATTGGAATTGCTGGGTCATATGGTATTTCTGGTTCCAGATCCTTGAGGAATCACCACACTGTCTTCCACAATGGTTGAACTTTACATTCCTACCAACAATTTTAAAATGCTCCTATTTCTCCACAGCCTCACAAGCATCTGTTGTTTTTGACTTTGTAATAATCACCATTCTGACTGGCGTGAGATGGTATCTCATTGCGGTTTCAATTTGCATTTCTCTAATGATAAGTTATGTTGAGCTTTTTTTCATATGTTTATTGGCTGCATAAATGTCTTTTTTGAGAAGTGTCTGTTCAAGTCATTTGCCCACTTTATGATGGAGTTGTTTTTGTTCTTGTGAATTTGTTTATGTTTCTTGTAAATTCTGGATGTCAGACCTTTGTCACATGGGTAGATTATAAAAATTTTCTTCCATTCTCTAGGTTGTCTGTTCAATGTGATGATAGTTTATTTTGCTGTGCAGAAGCTCTTAGTTTAATTAGATCCCACTTGTTAATTTTAGCTTTTGTTGCAAATGCTTTTGGTGATTTTATCATAAAATCTTTGCCCATGCCCATGACCCTGAATGGTATTGCATAGATTTTCGTCTAGAGCTTTTATGGTTTTAGATTTTACATTTAAGTCTTTAATCCATCTTGAGTTAATTTTTATAAGGTGTAACGAAGGGATCCCATTTTAGTTTTCTGCATATGGCTAGCCAATTTTCCCAGTACCATTTATTAAACAGGGAATCCTTTCCCCATTGCTTGTTTTTGTTAGGTTTGTCGAAGATCAGATAGTTGTACATGTGTGGTCTTATTTCTGAGGTTCTATTCTGCTCCATTGGTCTACGTGTCTGTTTTGGTACCAAAACCATGTTGTTTTGGTTACTGTAGCCTTGTAGTATAGTTTGAAGTCAAGTAGCATGATGACTCCAGCTTTGTTTCTTTTGCTTAGGATTGTTTGTCTATACAGGCTCTTTTCTGGTTCCATATGGATTTTAAAGTAGTTTTTTTCTAATTCTGTGAAGAATGTCACTGGCAGTTTGATAGAAATAGCATTGAATCTATAAGTTATTTTGGACAGTATGGCCATTTTCATGTTATTGATTCTTCCTATCCACAAGGATAGAATGTTTTTCCATTTGTTTGCGTCCTCTCTTATTTCCTTGAGCAGCGGTTTGTAGTTCTCCTTGAAAAGGTCCTTCACATCCCTTGTTAGCTGTATCTAGGTATTTTGTTATCTTTGTAACAATTGTCAATGGGAGTTCATTTGTGATTTGGCTGTGTGCCTGCCTGTTGTTGGGGTATAGGAATTCTTGTGATTTTTGGACATTGATTTCTTATCCTGAGACTTTGCTGAAGTTGCTTATCATCTTAAGGAGTTTTTGGGTTGAGACGATGGGGTTTTCTAGATATAGTATCATGTCGTCTGCAAACAAAGACAATTTTACTTCCTCTCTTCCCATTTGAATACCTTTATTTCTCTGGCCTGGTTGCCCTGGCCAGCATTTCCAATACTATGTTGAATAGGAGTAGTGAAAGGGGGTATCCTTGTCTTGTGCTGATTTTCAAGAGGAATTCTTTCAGCTTTTGCCCATTCAGTATGATATTGGTTGTGGGGTTGTCTTAAATAGCTCTTATGAGTTTGAGATATGTTCAATCAATACCTAGTTTATTCAGAGTTTTTAACATAAAGGAATGTTGCATTTTATCAAAGGCCTTTTGCATCTATTGAGATAAGCATGTGGTTTTTGTCATTTTTAAGTGACGGATTATGTTTATTGACTTGTGTATGTTGAACCAGCCTTGCATCCAGGGATTAACCTGACTATATCATAGTAGATAAGCTTTTTGAGGTACTCTTGGATTTGGTTTGCCAGTGTTTTATTGGTGATTTCGCATCAATGTTCACCAGGGATATCAGCCGGATGTTTTCTTTTTTTGTTATGTCTCTTTCAGGTTTTGGTATCAAGGTAATGCTGGCCTCATAAAATGAGTCATGGAAGAGTCCTTCCTTTTAAATTGTTTGGAATAGTTTCAGAAGGAATAGTACCACCTCTTCCTTTTACCTCTGGTAAACTTTGGCTGTGATTCAGTCTGGTCCTATTAGTTGTGATGTTAGGGTGTGTATTTGAGATCTTTCTACCTTTCTAATATGAGCATTCAGTGCTATAAATTTTCCTCTTAACACTGTTCTAACTATATCCCAGAGATTCTGGTATGTTGTATCTTTGTTCTCATTGTTTTCTAAGAACTTCTTGATTTGTGCCTTAATTTCATTATTTTCACAGGAGTCACTCAAAAGCAGGTTGTTCAATTTCCATGTAGTTTCGTGGTTTTGAGTGAGTTTCTTAATGTTGACTTTTAATTTGATCACACTGTGGTCTGAGAGACTGTTATGATTTCAGTTATTTTGCACTTGCTGAGGAGTGTTTTACATCCAATTATGTGACAGATTTTTGAGTAAATGCCATGTGAAAAATAGTTGATTTCTCCCTCATTTATGAAGCTTAGTTTGGCTGGATATGAAATTCTGGGTTGAAAAATTCTTTTTTTAAAGAGTGTTGAATATTGGCCCCCACTCTCTTCTGGATTGCAGAGTTTCTGCTGAGAGATCCACTGTTAATCTGATGGGCTTACATTTGTAGGTGAATGGGCCTTTCTCTTTGGCTGCCCTTAACATTTTTTCCTTCATTTCAACCTTATGTAATCTGATGATTACGTGTCTTAGTGTTGATCTTCTCCTAGACTATCTTACTTGGGTTCTCTGGATTTCCTGAAGTTGAATGTTGTCCTTTCTTGCTAGGTTGGGGAAGTTCTCCTGAGTGATATCCTGAAGTGTGTTTTCTATCTTGGTTCCATTCTCTTCATCTCTTTCAAGTGCTCCTTTCAGTCATAGGTTCAGTCTTTTTACATAGTCCCATAATTCTCAAAGGCTTCATTCATTCCTTTTCATTATTTTTTCTCTAATCTTGTCTGCCTCTCTTATTTCAGCAAGATAGCCTTCAAGCTCTGATATTCTTTCTTCTGCTTGATCGATTTAGGTATTGATATTTGTGTATGCTTCATGAAATTCTCATGCTGTGTCTTTCATCTCCATCAGGTCATTTATACTCCTCTCTAAAGTGGTTATTTTAGATAACACTCCCTGTACCCTTTTGTCATAGTACTTAGATCCTTTGCATTGGGTTAGGACATGCTCCTTTACCTAAGCAAAGTTTATTATTACTCACCTTCTGAAGCCTACTTCTGTCAATTCATCTAACTTATCCTACATTCAGTTCTGTACCCTAGCTAGAGAGGCATTGCAATCATTTGGAGGACAACAGGCATTCTGACATTTTGGGTTTTCAGTATTTTTTCATTGATTCTTTCTCATCTTCATGAGTTTGTCTAGTTTTGATCTTTGAGGCTGCTGATCCTTGGATGAGCCTTTTGTGAAGACCTTTTTTTGTTGATGCTGTTGTTGTTTCCTGTTTGTTTTTCTGTCAATAGTCAGGTTCCTCTTCTGTAGGGTTTGCTGGGGGTTCACTTCAGGCCCTATTCATCTGGGTCACTCTCACACCTAGAGATGCCACTTAAGGAGGCTAGAGAACAGCAAAGATGGGTGCTTGCTCCTTCCCCTGGGATCTCTGACCTTGAGGGGCACTGACATGATGCCAGTAGGAATGCTCCTGTATAAGGTGTTGGGCAGCCCCTGTTGGGGGTCCTCATGCAGTTGGAGAGCATGGGAACCAGGAAACCAGGACCCATTTAATGAAGCACTTTGGCTGTCCCTTGGTGGACAGGGTGTGCTGCCCTGGGGGGAAACCCAGTCATCAGGATTGCCCGGCTTCCTCAGAGCTTGCAGGAGGAAAGACTAAGTCTGCTGGTCCATGGAGACTATGATCACCCCTTCTCGTAGGGACTCAGGCTCAGGGAGATCAGAGTTCTGTCCCTGAGCCCTTGGCTGGAGTTGTTGGAGTTCCTGCCTTCCCACCCAGTGAGAAGGGATGGGTCAGGGTCTGGCCAAAAAGGCTGTGTGGCCATGGGGTGCCACAGTCAGTGTGCTGTGCTGTGGGGGAATACCTCTTGGGACCAAGCTATCCAGTCTTCCCTGCTCCAGCAGAGGAAAAGTGCATCCTTCAGATACAGTGATGGCTGCTGCCCTTCCCCTGGGAACTTAGTGTCTTAGGAAGCTAACATTCACAGTGATGGCTGCCACCTCTCCTCCAAGGAGCTCAGATGACTTAGCAGACAGCAGCAGTGGTGATGGCTGCCCCTCCCTCAGGGAGCTCTGTTGTCTTAAGTAGATTCCAGCTGAGTGGAGACTGAGAATTTGCGAGGCTCTGTGATTGGGAGCCAAGGCCCCGTTGGCGTGCGCTCACGAGTGGAATCTTTTGATCTGTGGGTTGCACAGTTCTGAGGAAAAAGCATGGTTTCCCTGGCTAGGTAGCACGCTCACTCACCACTTCCCTTGACTGGGGTAGGGGCTCCCCTGCCCTGTGCGGCTCACGCACTACCCTGCTCTTCTCTCCTCTCCGTGGGTCACACTAACCGTCTAGTCAGTCTTGATGACAGAACCTGGATGCCTCGGTTGTCGGTGCAGAATTCGCGCACTGTTTTGGTTCTTCTTGGTGAGTGTCTCCCATCATGCTGCTTCTAGTTGACCATCTTGGCCCCTCCCAGCATTAGTGCTTTTCAATGTGCTTAAATGCAACTTTAGGAATTGTTGTTCAAGCAGATTTATAATGCCCTAGGTTTTACACAGTTTTAGTTTTATAAATTATTTTAGGTGAGACTGGAAAAGATTTCTATTTTTAAATTTCCATACACACATTGGATTAAATGGATAAGAAAGGAGGAGTTATCAAAATGAGTCAGGCTTTTTTTCTTTATTTTGCTGCTATTTGTAACTGATCTTCTTGTCTGCCCTAAAATTAATTTTGGGGGAATCCAATTAGCCTGGTGTTTTCTCCTAAATTATTTTTAATTCTCAGGAACTGTATCTGAAAAATGCCTGATTCTCCTAACTAAGAAACATAAACTTTCATTCAGTCTGGACCAAGGCAAGGGAGAAAGTAAACATCCAAAAACTTCTCTGGAGTCACTGACTTATTCATCTTGTAAACTCAGAATTTGTCTCTAGCAGCGTCAAGAGCAAGAGTGCTGACTTTCTTTAAAGATTATACATGTAGCTGTATAAGTAATGGTGTCTCACAGAGTACATATTAAAGAACACATCATGAGAGTTTTGAAGGAAGATCAGAAAAAGTAGTAGCAGTAGGATCTAGTTGCTAAAGGAAGCAGTGTAGAGTGGGATAAACTATATAAGAAGTGAGAATGCCAAGATGTATATCCTAGATGTTTACTAATATAAGAAGCAAATTAATGTGTATTGAGGAGAGAGAAAATGGTCTTGGTCTAGCAGAAAAAAGGACTGGAATTAGCTGCATTAAAAGAACAAAAGTATTTTTAATTTTTTTTTTCTTGTGAGATTAGAATGAGAGAAGAATCTGAGGGTTTTAGTGGGTTTTGCTTCTTTCATCTTATAGATATGTCATCTGAGTGACCAAAGGATGACTTGTTCTTCAACTCACAAATATTTAGTGGCACAGGTGGAACTAGGTTTCAAAGAATCTTGTCTCTTCTAGTCTGGACTCTAGGAGAAGTAGATTTTTGAGGAGGAGTTTAGTTTGCACAATGTTTATTAAGGAAGTCTCTTGGGATCAACACCTGGGAAGGGGAAGAGAAGAAAACGAGAGTGAGTAGAGAGAAAAGTCAAGCCTAGTGACAGTCGCAGCTGATTGCAGTGGGAGCTTTAGGTGTTAGTATGATCTTTGGCATTGTCTCCATTTGGGCTGAGATGCTGGTCCTTTATTTCCTTACAGGGACAAGTATTTGTGTGTGGGGTGCCGTGAGAAAGGGCATGACCTTGGTCAAGGGGGCCTGCAGCTCCAGCAGTCCCTGAAGAGACTGACAGCTGAAGACTTTCTGTTGCCAGCATCCCCAGAAGCTAGTGCAGCAACTCTTTCTCAGAAGGAGAATCTGGAGGCACATTATAGCATTCACCACATTACGTGCTCATCCAAACATCTTTTGCACTTTAAATGATGGAAGCATTGTCCTATAAATATTGGTAATTGGTTTTCCAAACTGTGGTAAGTAAATGTAGTTGAGAGCTACTTATGCTCATGAAAAATCTCAGAGTAATTTTTGTTAGAAATGCAAAATTTGCTGTCTCAAACTTTTTTTAAC
>NW_012102288.1:37538-92810 GCF_000951045.1 Mandrillus leucophaeus
TATGCATAAATTTATATATATATATTTATACATGTATAAATATATATATGGGAATTGTGTTTACAACACAGAATAAAACTAATTTTAGCATGAGTTACATTTGTGGCGACATCTTTGATGTAGAAATGTAGATCATACCATATAAGAATACCTGCCTAAATATTTTTATAATTTCTTTAAAAACTATTGGTTTATACTGTATAGAAGATCAAATGAAAAATTATGTCTAGGTAGCCTGAGCAACATTGATTGGCTAATGGTAGAATATTGGGCTAGGAGCCCAGATACTTCCATTCAAATCTTATCTCTGCCACCAACTGATTATGAAAACTCACAGTTCTCAGTATTTTTTTCTAAAAGTATGGTTGTCTGTCCAAGATTATTTGAACCTTAAATGGGATATTTGTCCCAATAATTGATATATGTCATGTCCATAAAAACTAATTGAGAAATCTCAAATATTAGTTTTTAACTTATTGTTTGGATTTTGTGTTTCCTTCCACCAATTTTTTAAATCGGAAAAGTGAACTTCTGCCTGTAGCTTGAATTCTTGTTTCCTGTTTCCCTTACTCCTTTCTTAGCTCACAATGAAGTAGAGGATTTACAGAACAATGAAACATTTAAAAAGTAGTAATAGAAGTACACAGGAGAATGATCCTTGTACTGAATGACTAGCTCTTCAATAACCTGAACATCTTCAATTCATCAAATAGGAAAATGATAAAGAGAATATCTTACACTATTTCATCTATTTCAAAAAAGTAAGCAGGAAAAATTGTACTACATTTTTATTTTGCTGGAGGGAAATTGCAAAGCACCTATGTCATTGATGGTAAGTTAAAATGACCCCAATATCTACATAAGAGTTAGAAATGATTTATGAAAATAAATATTGCAACATTTGGAGTGGATTTCTAACTCAGGAGTTCGGGAAGATGATGTAGAGGGTTGATGCAGTGGTAATACTGGTTATTCACTATTATCGGAGGATGTGGCACTATAGAAAATAGAGAACCATCAATCTTAGAATATTTGCTGTTAGACTTGGTAGGAATACATAATTAGAGAGCTGTTGTGAATCAAGATATGTAAATCAATATATAAAAATGAGTTTTTAGGATAAGAAGTATAATCCTAAACTCAAGCAAAATAGGGCATCAAATAAAAAATATCAGACATATTTGAACAGGAATTTTTCACCAATATCTATAAATGTATTACAAGGATGTTTATTACAATATTGTGTAGAGTAATTAGAAATGTGTAACATAGACACAAATGTATTTAATTATTATGCAGAAATATTCTAGGTTGAGTTATCTGGGAAGCAGGTACTGTGATGCAGTTTAGTGTGCAAGATATTTATTAGGAAATATTATTGGAATTAATACCTGTGAAAGGGAGGGAAGGGAAGCAGGATGGGATAAAATGAGTAATCAGAGTGTAACGTAAGCCTGACAATAGCCTCTGGAGCTAATACAGCCAGGCAGAGTTAGCCCATCTTAGATGGAATGACCAGTCTTTTTACTCTTGC
This sequence comes from Mandrillus leucophaeus, assembly GCF_000951045.1. Taxonomy (NCBI): domain Eukaryota; kingdom Metazoa; phylum Chordata; class Mammalia; order Primates; family Cercopithecidae; genus Mandrillus; species Mandrillus leucophaeus. The sequence goes on from NW_012102288.1 coordinate 39,073, forward strand.
CTTCATTACTCATTGGACATAGGCCACCAGGGGAAGGTGGGGCTCTCTGCCCTGAGGCAGTCTTTGTAAGTACTGACAGCTGAAGGATGTCTGCCTTCCCAGTGCTTTTCTGGTAGCTGTGCCTACTACTTCTTTTTAGTGGAATCTGGACAGCAGATCTCCATGTTTGCTGTGCATAGTGCATTATGACTTTAAATAGCAACAAATAAAATAATGTAAACTACACGCACATCATCTTCAGCTAATTCCATACACTTTAGTTTACTCATTTAAAAAATAGTCACTTATACATAGGATTGTGGAAAATTAATACATGTAAAAATGCTTACAATATTCCCTGTAATGTAGTGCCCACTGTGTGATTGTTGGGGATTAGGAAGTACTAATATAGCTCCCTCTATTCAGAGAGAGCAAAATACTCATAGCTGGTATCATAATAATGAGAGTTGTTCTGTAGATTTGGGTTTTCTGCCAATAGGAAATTTTCAAGAAAAATATTTCATTTGTTATTAACGCAAAAACTTTTTAAAAAGCTTAAGAAAAACTTAAAACTACAAGCTTTATTTGTCAATAGCCCTTGAAAATTCCACTGTTTTTTTCATTCTATTTTTAATATGTCCCTCTAGTATAATATACTAACTTTCAAAAATTTCTTTTGTCTTGATCAAAACCTTCTAGAAATAAATGCAGCATTTAAAATGTATTTCTAAAGTTACAATATATAAAGCTAGAAAACTTGAGAGGCACAAAGTTAATTCAATCTAATCTAGAAATATAAATTCAATATTAAGACCTAAAATGTACTAATTATGTGTGCTTGCTACATAATTTGGCAAAAGGTTTGTTTTGTTTCAAAATAACTATGGAAGTTAAAGAATGTATATGATTTTCTTTTCCTCAAACTAATTTATATGTAATATTTGTTTTCTGATGAATTGACTTAAAGGTTCATATTTCAGGGCTTCTTTGTCAGTAGGAAACTTGGCAAGAGCTCTGTAGATAAAACATTCACTAGTGGTGAAGCCTGCAGCAACTGGGCCAACTCCCTTGCTGCACTTTACTTTTCTCTAAATGCTTTCCTTTAAAAGAAAAAAAAAAAAGGGAAGGAAAATTTTGGATGTAACAATTTTATGAATAACTTTTCTCCCCACCAGACTCTCCAGACACCCAACAAACTACTTCTCTATGGGAATAGATATTAAATCAATATAACTTTTGTATGTACTTACGGAATAAAATCAAGTTACATTTCTTTATGAACTATTTTTGCTGAGAAAACAGTCTAACTTCAAAATGTGAGAGAACCACTGCTTTTTAGTTTCTCCCCATAAGGAAAAGTAAAACATTCTTGTGGCAGAAATCTACGCTACAAAAAGAGTTATGGATATTTCATATATACATTTTATAGAAACATAAACATGCTTATATAACTTTTGTTTTTTCAGAGTCAACTACGCTCAGTGTCCTAAAAACTTTCAGACTGGTAAAGAAATTCAAAAGAGTGCCAAATACCTGAAATTATCAAGTAAGAATGAGTTAGGGATAGCATATCAACCTACTACAAGAAAAAGGTTAAAACATTCTCTTAGGTTATGTAATATTTAATAGTAGTGTCTATTTTCAGATTGGTACTGATAGTTTTATTAAGTTGTCTAGAAACTAGAATAATTTTATTCAGTTGCCTAGAAACTAGAATAATTTATCTAAAGAGATGGTAGACTTAATGCTCAAAAATAACAGGTGATACCATTTTTATACTATTTCCCCAGTCTCTCTTAAATCAGGAATTCTCAGTTTGGTCTCTGGAACAGTAGCAGCATCATTACATGGGAACTTGCTAAAAATTCAAATTCTCAATCCCCACTGCAGACCTACCAAATCAAAATTTCTGGAGTAAGGTCCATCAACCTTCTCAAGACAATAACCATTGTTTTAGAAAAAATTACGTGCCTTTAAACAAGAAATGTTATTTTATTAAATAATACACAGATCTCAACTTTCATATGTATTGATTTTAAATCACATGTGGTTTAGACATTAGCTGACGCATTTCCAATTGGTTTCAGTATATGGTGATGGCAATGGTTCATTCCTCAAGATCATCTTGTGAACTGTATTTAAGTATCTGCTTGGTCAATTGTTGAATGTGACATTTTTTACATCTTATTTGTTTTGTTATCCGAAGAGTATAACACAGAAAAATACCAAAGTGCCAATGCTACTTATTTAAATAGAATTCTCACAGATTCTATGTAAAATAATACTTGATGATTAACACCTAAGTGTTAATTACTAAGTGCACCAGAAGTTGCAAATTTTTAGTCCCACCTAGATACTTATAGAACTTAATCCTATTGATCCTGTGTTTAATCATAGAAGAAAATACAAACAATCAAGAGAATGTATGAAATTCTGGAAACACCATTTAAGATTGTATCTTAAAGGAAAATGTGATTTTAGGTTGTATTATATTTTTTGTCTTACCAGGAATGGAAACATTTTTATTTTCCCTTATAGTTTTGAACGTTCATTTTTTGTGGGCATGAAAATAACATTCAATAAAAAGTCTTCAAGCTACAAGATCTATGAGGTATCTCCTGGAGCCAGAGAGGCAAATATAGAATGCCACCTCTACTCCCCACTATGATCTTCATACATTCTGCTGATTAGGTTATTTGGCCAAGTATTTTTTATTTATCATAATCTTTCTATATTTCATTATATACATCTAAGAGATGAAGAGCTGAAGAAAAAAAATCTGAGTGATAACAGGGGCATTTTATCAAAAAGGTATTATTTCTCCTATATATTATATTTTAATATATTATATTTTATAAAGGTATTATTTCTCCTATACATTTGTTGTGGAAACTGTAAGGAAAGGCCCATAAGGAGAATATATTAGAACTGAATGGATTGCATTGGTTTACACTGAAAACAAGTGTGTAGAAAGTAATTGCTGGCCGGGCGTGGTGGCTCATGCCTGTAATCCCAGCACTTTGGGAGGCTGAGACGGGCGGATCACGAGGTCAGGAGATCGAGACCATCCTCGCTAACACGGTGAAACCTCGTCTCTGCTAAAAATACACACACACACACAAATTAGCCGGGCATGGTGGCGGACGCCTATAGTCCCAGCTACTCAGAAGGCTGAGGCAGGAGAATGGCTCGAACCCGGGAGGCAGGGCTTGCAGTGAGCCGAGATCGCGCCACTACACTCCAGCCTGGGCTACAGAGTGAGACTCTGTCTTTAAAAAAAAAAAAAAAAAGTAATTGCTAAAAAAAAAAGAGAGAGAAAAAGTATCTAGCTCAAATCATATTACTCATGTTTGAAATATTGGGATTGTATAGTCTTTATTTAATATGTGAAGTTAACATTATAAAATACACCAATTAAGAAATCTGCTCAAAATCAATGATTAATAGCCAAGTCAATTTTTTAAAGAATAAATTTATATTCAATTTACCTATCAGTCAAGAACATTTTAAAATTTGAAAGTGAACGGGCTTACAAGGAAAAAAAAGTTTTTAGAGCTAAACAGCTTGAATCCTTGTGTAGTAGGGTGATTTAAAAAACGACCACAATTCTACATTTATTTTTATATTTATGCCCTTTGCAGTGGCTTCAAGAGGTAAAGTTGATATCCTTATTTATTGAGTTTAGATTAAATTTAGGACTTGTTTTGGTTAATAGAATGCAGTGGAATTTATAGTATGCCAGTTAAGAGACCTGTGTGCTTGCCCTATTTTTATTTGAAACCTTCCTAACTGCTGTGCGAACCAGCCAAGGCTGTCCTGCAAAATAATGTGAGTCATGCAGCCCAGTCACCTGCATACCTCCAGTCACCAGTTAGCTGTCAGCCATACAGACTAGTGAGGTCATTCCTGAACAGCTGGTCCCCTACCTTCCAGTGACTGACTGTAGACGCTGGAAAAAGCCCAGTCAAGACTAGCCAAGCCTGCCTCAAATGAGCAGCACCATCCAACTGACGTGCAGTGTCACAATTCACAAGAAAAATGCTTTTTATTGTTGTATGGCACTGAGGTGTTGTCATTCGTGGCAATTAGGATTGCCATATTTAATAAGTAAAATGCAGGATGACCAGGTAAATCTAAATTATTTCTAATAAGATATATTACATTGACATAAAATATTAAAAATTATTTTTTATTTATCGGAAATAAATTATAAGTATTTAAATTACATACCTCTTTCTTAAGCTATGATTTTCTCATGATTTGGCTCTACAAACGGTTCCTTGTTTTTGCATAATTTGCTTATCAAATTTCTTGTAGTTGTAGTCTATGTTCCATTTACATTGTAACATATCTTCTATAATAGTTAAACCTAACTTATTTTGTTATTGGATTCATTGAGTGTTAATGAGAAAATGCATGCAACGTTACCATTATAGGTTGGTTTACAGAACACATACTGGGGTAAATTTGACAACTGTGATAAATGATTTTCAAATTTGATTTGTTGAAGCACATAAAATATTTTTCAGGTCAATTTTTTTTTTATTCTTTAGAATTACATCGTGTATCTTGATGAATACCTTTCTAAAGGCTGTCCACTAACAAAAAGAACATTGTTATCTTCAACAATACACATGATTATTTTGCTTGTTTTCATGCTATAATAGTATTTACTAACATCCATATATAAGAATTAAATTATTTAATTAAATCTATTCAAAATCAAATGTAATTAACTTCAAAAGATAGTCATGAGAAATATCTGAACAATTTAACACATCAAATCAGAGCTTATTTTCCTGTTGGTAAGTGATGTTGCCTCCTCTAAAAATAGCTTTGACACCTAAATGGATACATTTTTCAAAAATTCTTTCTTTACCACATTCAAGAAGTTCATTTAAGCAAAGGAGTACTTCAGTAAGACTGTTTACTCTTCTTTTAATTTGCATAATTATTTTGCTAAAGAGTTAATCTAGACTTCACTTAATGGGTTTAAAATGTCAACAATAATTTTGGAGGCCTTTTGTTCAGAATTGAAATATGATTTTAGAGATTTAAAAAAACTGAAGATTCTCTCAACTGCATTTGTTAAAGAGAGTCATCAGGATTTGAATGTGAGAGAATTAAAAAATATTTAATGCCAATGTAATCGCAAAAATTATTTAATCATTCAGTTTACACAGAATAAACGCTGAAGAGAAAAATTTTATAACGATTACTTTAATTTCAACAGAAAAATATCTAATGATAATTGAGAGCTTAATTAGAATATGGACAAAATAGCTAACACCTTTCACAGAATCATTCATGCTTTGCTTTTGCTTTGAATAAACACTGTCTTTACCTTCAAGCAAACATTCACCAAATATATACTTGCATCACTCTTACATAGTGGTAGTACATTTGTTTTCACTAAGTGTTTCTGCAAAATTTTCTATTGTTTCTTGTTTCATCTTATAAGCAAGAATTTTTCACAAGAAAAATCATGTATGAACCAAGGGAAAATTGTTTTCTGCGTTGTGATTACTTGCATCCATGGTTGTGCTGTAAAAGGCAAGGTATTTATATTTTTGATAATCTCTGTAATAGTAATTGGAGTTAGTACTTACTTTTCTTTAATTGTGGTAGATTTCATCTGGACACTTGAAAATGTTCTTGCAGTTTGGGAATCAGAAAATTCTTTCAGTAGTAGTACATTTAGCCATTTGGGCTGAAAGACTGTTGAAAATAACCAATATGGAAGGATAATCTTCTTCCAACTTGTCTTCTTTATCTGAATTTATCTTCATAAAAAATGTTGTTTATCACTTTGGTACTTGTTGCAGATATAGCTGGAAAATGCTGGCTTATATCTAAGTTTCCATTATTTTCAACATTGAATTAACAAATGCATACTACTCAATGAGCTTCAAGAGCTCTCTTTCTTTCTTTTTTTTTTTTTATATTAAAGTTCTGGGATACATGTGGAGAACGCGCAGGTTTGTTACATAGGTATACACGTGCCATGGTGGTTTGCTGCACCCATCAACCCGTCATTTACATTAGGTATTTCTCTTAATGCTATCCCTTCCCCAGCCCCCTAACCGGCCACAGGCCCTGGTGTGTGATGTTCCCCTCTCTGTGTCCATGTGCTCTCATTGTTCAACTCCCACTTATGAGTGAGAACATGTGGTGTTTGGTTTTCTGTTCCCGTGTTAGTTTGCTGAGAATGATGATTTCCAGCTTCATCCATGTCCCTGCAAAGAACATGAACTCATCCTTTTTTATGGCTGCATTTTAATAAATGTTATTGTTCAGATAATTTATCATAAAATTCACTCTTGCATTTTGGGTACAAATATGCACACATTAAATAATAGCAATCATTACATGAATTGGAAAGATTTTGTTTGATAATGTTACAGCCACAACAGTGTTACTCTTACTCATGAAAGCAAATTCATTACTAACTGTAATCAGTGATTGAACCACTGAAGGTTTGCAAGCTTGAAAACTAACAATAAATTAACTTGATATCTCATGCAAAAAATAATTAACTTCCCGTTTGCCTCAAGAGAGAACTGTACTTGTGAGGTATGACTACAAAGCCAGAACTGATCTCCTATAAGGTTGTGAAAAGCTTGCTATTTGGAGACTGGTGGACTTTCAGAAGTGGGCATGGTTTCAATGCTTTCAGCTATGTTAGCCTGGCAATAGGAGTAAGGCTGCTATTGACTGGTTAAGTTTCAGAAACATGGTCATTGTAGTTCTACGCGGTCTGCGTGTTGTCTAGAATTGCAATTGAGCTCATTTGTGGAGTATTGGTTTCAACTGTTGGCATTTAGGTGCTTTAAGCACAATTTACTGTGGCAGAAACATAGCTCTAGTATTTTTTATAATTTTTTTCAACAAAAGCTAAATAAAAGATATTTAGGGGATCTTGTCAAAGTAAGAACAAGACACAGGATGAAAATCATTAAATACAGGACATGTTCTGTATATACAAGACATTTGGCAACCCTAGTGGCAATAGATAACTGATAGATTCTTTTATAGCACAAGTTTATTCTATTATTATTATTATTATTATTATTAGACCCTGTATTTGAACACATCCACTGATGAGGACCTTATATGACTTGAGCTATGATTAGTTGATCATGATCTTATTGTGGAAAACCTACTCTTCATTACAGTGAGCCTTGATTTTCACCCACTGATACACATTTTAACCTTTTAGTCACACAGACCAGTCTAATCCTTCTACAATAATTTCTCTAAATATTTATTTTTATATATCACGTTCATTTATGAGTTTGTCTTATTAAAGTGAAATATACAGATCTCAAATCTATTTCTTTGTCTTACCAAGTTAATAAGTCTGTCAAAAAAATGAATTCAGTTTAAAGTGATTTATTTTTGTAAAGTAGTGCTGGCCATAATAATATGCCTCTAGCACTCTTACGATTAAAAGGGAATTCTCATAGAGGCATTCCATTTAGAATCTTTATAAAAGTATATATGAATCTAAGTTTTTTCACAATGCTTAAATTAAAATATCAAGTTTATTACATGATGTTTGTAATGGAAGCCAAAAATCACAATATTTTCACTTCCATATGTTAAGTCCTAAGGAAGATCTTACATTATTTATGCTGCAACATGCTGCAACTCAACCTTGAAATAAAATTCAAATGAAATGTGGAAAAGCGAATGATACACATATTTGGTTGCTGATCACAACAATCATTGGGTTTTGGGCATTATATTTTACTTTTTATATATAACCTGTGTTTTTAATACATTTTTTATTTACATGGTAGTATTTAAACATTTTTATGTTGGTAAGTTAACAACTGGTTTCAGTTACAGGCCATATATATTTTTGCATTCTTCATTGATTTCCAGTGTCTACGTATTAAATAAAATGTCACAGCAGTTTTAAACGTAAAATGCTAACTTGGCAAATAATTGTTTAATGAAAAATTGAACTTCCAGGGATACAAACTTCATGAACTAATTGCTGATAACAGATTTGAGACAAAAAGTTTGTTTTAAGTATATATGTAATTTATACTTAATGCATGAAGAAAGGTAGTTGAGATTTTAAACTGCTAATCTATGATATTTCGAAATTTTATTATGTTTTTATTATCTTACAACTTCCATATCTTAGAAGTTTAGGCATAGCTCAACTGAGTCCTCTCCTCATGGTCTTACAAAGCTGCAATTAAAATTCAAGATATTATGAAACCTCATAATTAAATCGTTTACATCATGTAATATTCATTATTAAGCTTGTTGTATTACAGATAAATATTAAAGCCATCTGTCTGCAAGCTTTGTTTTCTATAATTGCAATTTGTTAAAGTTTCAAAACCTGAAGCCTTTGGTGCTAATTGAATACATGTACTAAAGATTTTCAATTTCGGCCGGGCGCCGGTGGCTCACGCCTGTAATCCCAGCACTTGGGAGGCCGAGACGGGTGGATCACGAGGTCAGGAGATCGAGACCATCCTGGCTAACACGGTGAAACCCCATCTCTACTAAAAATACAAAAAATTAGCCAGGCACAGTGGCGGGCGCCTGTAGTCCCAGCTACTCGGGAGGCTGAGGCAGGAGAATGGTGTGAACCCGGGAGGCAGAGCTTGCAGTGAGCCGAGATAGCGCCACTGCACTCCAGCCTGGGCGACAGAGCGAGATTCCATCTCAAAAAAAAAAAAAAAGATTTTCAATTCCTTTTTATGTATGTATGTATGTATTTATTTATTTATTTATTTTTGAGACGGGATTTCACTGTCACCCAGACTGGAGTGCAGTGGTGTGATATCGGCTCTCTGTAACCTCCACCTCATGGGCTCAAGCGATTTTCCTGCCTCAGCCTCCCGAGTAGCTGTTACTACAGGTGCGCACCACCACGTCTGGCTAATTTTTGAATTTTTTGGTAGAGATGGGGTTTCACCATGTTGGCCAGGCTGCTCTCAAACTCCTGGCCTCAAGTGATTCACCCACCTTGGCCTCCCAAAGTGCTGGGATTACAGTCGTGAGTCACTGAGTCTGACTTTTCAATCCCTTTTTTAACAAAACACCATCACAATGTAGATAAATCTTTTAAAAACGTTTGATACCATGTTGATGACTGACAATGATTTATAAAGTAGTTCATTCACAAAGGCTCCAAAATTTCTAAAATCAGATCAAAGATGACCATTGAAGAGTAAATGTTATGTTATCATGCTGCAGTGTTTAACATCAGTTTGGGTTGAAAAATTGTGGGTCAATGATATATTTCCTAGTATATAAAATTTTACATCTTTATCGTCAATTGTGATTAAGAGAGTATTTCCCCCAGTTTGGCCATATTCATGAATTATTTGTGTTTCCCAACCAATTCCCAGTACATTTTTTCTTCATAGGTTCTTTAGTAAGAACACTGCTTTTACTATACTGCTGTGCTCCATCACAAATTTTATTCGTGTTACTACACAAAGAATTTTATCTTCCATATTGAACTTTTAACTGAATTTACAGTAGCAAGCACAATAAGGTCAGATTTTTTACCTTAGTAGAATAAAATTTCTATAGCTTCACCTTGATTTCATAAATCAGGTGAAGATCAATGTTAAGACTTAATTGTCATTAGCTAAACTGCTTTTGAAACTTCTGAAGGTAATGTAATAAATAGATGTCACCTTTTACAGAGTTCTTCTTGGAGTGGACATATTAACAGTCCTCTCCTCACTATTTACATGTGAGAACAAAAAGTTTTGAAATATAATTTGTCAGTATTTACTTAGAATAGTCATTTAGCTAAATGAAAATTCAGGCCTGATAGATAGATACATAGATAGATAGATAGATAGATAGATAGATAGATAGATAGATAGATAGATAGATAGATAGATAAAAAGATAGATTTCATCTCTCCACTTTTGTTCAGATGTTGTCTCTGTACATAGTCTTCACAAAATGGTTGTGCTTCAGTAGTAGATTTGTGTCTTGTGATTTTCACGTGGTCAGTACAACCTTCATGGTAGACAGTAAATACTTGCAAATTCATTTTCAATTTTCTTGAGAAATGGAAATTCAGAACTTATTTTTTAAATATACATTTCTATTTTTCCAAGAAATTGCCACTGAAATATTGTACTGAAAAATGAAAAGCATTAATAGAAATTAAAAGCCAAAAAACAGTTGTAGATTTATACTGCACAATACTTTTTTTTGAAGAAACACAATATCCAGAGTGTTTACTACTCTGTATACTTGGTAACAGTACTACTTAGCCTCCATCTCCTCATGTAATTCATGTATATCTGAGCTATAATTTTAAGTATTTCCCTCTGACCAAGAGGGTTAGTGTCCTGACACCTTCAAGCATCTCATCACACTAGGCACAGGTCATGGGACAACTTGCTGTTAAACCAAGGGACCATTAGGGCAACAGGATAGACTTCTTCTCCCACCACCACCACCCAATACCAGAGGGAGTTAGCTGTCCCTAGTTGCTTATCTCAAAGCACAACTTATCAGCTGGCACCCTGCATGCTCTACTTGAAAGGGGAATAGTAGATATGTTGATCTGGAAATGATCAAGTAAAGAAAGAGGTTTGTTGTTGGTTTACCAGTGCATTTAACCATGTGTTAAAGTGAGAACTCAGATTCTCAGAACAAATGTTTCACATACTCAAGAAGAGATTGTGGCAGAACCTGGAAGTACAATGTGAAGGTTGACTTAACTCACCTTGGCTCATTTTAATGCAATTATTAAGCAAAATTCTTGGTGAAAAATTATAAATTCAGGAAATTCTGAACAGTAGAGGACACCAAGACAGTGTGAACTAGACCTGAACCAGGAAAACTGGCACGTGGTCTCAATGACCTAGATAATGTGGTGACATGGGGAAACCCAGACATTTGAACTAGTGAGAAGAAGAAAAATAAATCAACTGTTTAAGTAATAATTCAGAATCATTAGATTCAAAATTTTTTTATGATTATGAATTCATTTCTTTATAAGATAAAAGTCTTAATCCCTGCTGCAAAGAATTTCATAGGTGGTACAATTTTGATACCAAATATATTTTTTCTCCTGTGTCAGTATAAGACACATATTTTAATTTGATCCATCTAATAAGATGATAAGTGATATATTTGGTGATAATTTCTCTTCTTTAGGAGGGCAGTATATATAAGTAATAACCAGCGCAGCTTTGGTGCCAAACCATTTAGGTTTATAAGCCAGCTAAATCACTTACTAGCTATGTGACTTTAGTCAAGTAATTTGCCTCTCCGTGGTTCTCATTTTTCACTTGAAAAATTGGGATATTAAAAATACCAGCCTAAGTGATTATGATGAGGAATAAATGAGCTAATATATGAGAAATTGTTAGGACAGTGCCTGGCACATGGAAATGTAAGTTAACTATAGGTTGTTATTATTATTTCAATCAACTGTCTAAGAAACTTGAAAGATAATATATACCATGTTTTTCAAGTTACATGAATTAGTTGTGTTTGATTAGATATAAAACTTTGGTTATTACACTATATTCCTTTAAAAATGTTATTATGGTAAGCCCAAAACTAATTAAAACAAGGTTTAAAACAAGCTAAATCACATTTCCTGAAGACAAAGTACTTACAAAGATGAAAGCCTTATAAATTATGCTGTGGGATAGTTTTTTGTTATCTCACAGCATAATTTATATAAGTGATAGTAGAAATATCACTTCCCCCACATGCAGTTCAGATGGAGAGGTAGAAAAATAAATTTAATTTTGCTGGCTGTTATTTGTAAAAAGTTAAAAGGAAATGATGTTTGAATGCTGAGAAATATAGGATAAATGCTAAAAAACTAATTTTAATTGTTTTATTCCGAACTACTGACACTAAAAAATAAACATCTTCTAATATTTAGATGATGGTTATGAAGTAATAAAGCATGTAAGCAGCTTTATGATATTTATGGGTTTCATACTCATGAATATGGTTCTGTCAGGATGTGATCCCAGGAATCTGACTCCTTGACCTGGTCTTTAAATATCTGCCTGGGGAATCTGAGCTTTGATGGGCTCTCAACAGCTCAATGAACAGGATGAAGGGAATAAGGAAACTTACTTATCTGGGAGGTTTTGAATTTGTAGGAAATCTCCTTTCCAAGGTTTAAATGTTTGAAATCATGGGAAAAAATTTAACCTTATATGATGCATGTTTTTTATAGATTTCACTTTAGCTTACTGTAATTTCAACAAGACAGCTATAGCCCAACAATTTAAAAAGTGGGCTCTGATGTCAGACTTCTTGGGTTTGAATTCTGACTCTCCTACTTAGTAGCCATGTGTTGGTAGTAACTTAGTTGACTTCTCTGTGTTCAAATGGTCTCATCTGTAAAGCAGGAATCATAGGACCCTTCTCATGAATTAGATAGTGTCCACTTAAATATTTAGAATGGCACTTGACACATGCTCAGCAGATGTTAGTACTTGTCCTCATCACCGTCATTTAAACCAGTGGTTCTGAATTAGGAATGATTTTGCCTTCCAGGGGATATCTGGCAACGTCCAAAGATATTTTTGCTTGTTACATCTCAGAGGCTATTGGCATCTAGTGAGTAAAAGCCAGAAATTCTGCTAAAATCCCTACCATGCTCAGGACACCACCCACAGCAAATAATTATCAAGTCCAAAATGTCAATAGTGCTGAGGTTGAAAAACACCAATTTAAGCTATTCTATTGTTGAAGATGAAGCATAAAGACCAACAAACATTTTCTGCACATAACCTTGATTAATTCTAACTTAGTAAATCCGTATCTTATAAGCTTTTGTTAAGTAAAGTATGAATTACCAAGAATCAGATATCTTCATGAACTTATAATTATGCAGTAGGGAAGTTTCTGAGAGAATAGTATAAAAATTAGGGTAATAAATGGTAGTAAATAAATTAAAGGACAAAAGGTAAAATAAAATACATTAGAGGAATATCTTTCTAATGGGAGCAGAAATTAAGTGGGAAGATGGGAATCTGAGGAATATTGCTTTAGGCCTATTGTTCCACCTCTCCCTGACCTCCTTCCCTCCCAGGTCTTTAGTATTGGCTTATACATTTTGGGGTAATGTCAAGCTTTAAGTGAATGAGCAAAAAGTTTTCCAAATGTAATTTGAAAGTTATAAAAATTAGTATTTTATTACAAAATAACTATAGATTACTGCCTTGAAAAGTAATGATTCCATATTGGTGTATTTCTATGTATAAATTTAGTGGAGATTTGAGATTAGTGAAATAGAGGGCATTGAATAATACCAGTTAATAAAGCACTCCTATAACTTTTTGCCCTTACAGTACTCAACTAAAATGTTCTTGGAGTGATTGCATTCTAGTAAGAAAAGGATTCCATTATTCAATCATTTTAATGAATTCTTTAGAGAATTATACTTCCATGGGAACTCTGGGAAACTTTTGGCAAGAAAATTATGTTTTCCCTAATGGAAATAAAAAAAAAAAAAAAAAAAAAAAAACCTTCCTTAAGTGGTAGAGTAAAACTTCATTAGTTTGGGAAAACAAAACAAAACCACATGATATGTGGGAAAATGTATTAATGAGTATGCCAGGCCACCAAGGGGAAAAAAAATGAAAGGAAAAAAAAGTGAACAGGAACTCAAAAATCTTAATTCTTATCCAATACATAGATGTTTTTATAAATACGTAGCAATAAAAAATCATGGCTTGCTTGATTTATGAAAAGAGAAGTTCCACCCCCACCAGGCATGATTATCAGGATGAAGCGCCCCTCTGCAAGTTTGCTTCGAAGACCTAGAACTAAAGCTTAAACCCTAGAAGACAGACTACACATCACTGCTGAAGATATCAAGAGTTTTTTAACTTTATGATGTTCTCCTGGATAGTACTTACGATATTATCAGGCCTGAAAACATTTTTGGGCTTCATATTTAGGACAAGATTGGGTCCTTCACATAGTGTGTGAATCTCTAGAATGAAGAATCAGAAGACTGAATTCAAGTTCTAGCTCTAAAGAAGCTCTCTTGGAAAAAAATTAACATCTCTGAGCAAGGGTTTCTTTCACTAAAAGTTATTAGAAGCAGGAAATACCTTGTATATAAAAAGTATCTTTTTATTATTTATTCTTGAAAATCATGAGATGAAAACGAAAGAGCAAAGGCTTTGACAGACACAATTTTGAATCCACTTTTTACACTTCCTTGTTACTTCGGAATAGTTTGTTCAAGTTCTCTGAGTCTCAGTTTCTTCATATGTTAAATGGGGATGACAATTCATACACATGGTTAAAATATCCACTGAAGTGCTTCACAGGTTTAGGCACTTAATGAATACTACCTTTCCTTTTCTGCCCTTAGAGAACAGGCATGACATACTTTAAGACATCTAAAGCTGAATTTCAAAATAAATGCTTTAAAATTACTGTCTTTAGCACATATGCTAAAATTTATGTGCTTATGTTTATCTGTGGAGAAATAAAAAATGTTCATTTTACCTGTAATATCCATAGTGAAATAAGCATAAGATAAAAATCTCATTAAATCAGACAATTTTATCAACATTTTTAAATAAAAACTGATTTCCACGTATTGTTAGTTTTTGGTGATAATGAGACTGTTTACAGTTGCTCTTACTCACCCCTCCCCTGCACCATCTCTTCATCATGATAGGCTGTGTCTACCCAATCCTCTCAAATGTGGTCTCTTTCTCTGAAGTGTTCTCTTATTATCATAGCTAAACAAAGAATCTACTGCCTTTACTTCTATGGTTCTAAACTTATCACTTGGCACTTATCAACATACTGGCCTATTTTAGTTAGTTAAGCAACATTATATTTCACTATTAAATTAGAAGTTTCTTATGTTGACTACCTTGTTTAAGCATTACCCTCCACACAGTAGTATACGGCCCTGTATTTATTAAGCATTAATTATTCAATTCACATTTGACGAATACGCAAATTATACTATAAGTAATGTTTTGTGTATAGATCCTACAGCTTTAGAATCTAATTTCTTATACTCGTCTAATTAAAATAGATATGCTTTGCATTCTTTTATTTTAGTTATTTTGCTTAAAATGTTGGCACTGGAATGTGAGGCATTTAAAGCCAAGAAGACATATCTTAATCTTAAATATATATTCATACTTATTTTTCCATTAGCTATTGAGTATTAAATTTTAAAAATACCTGCAGTGGACTAAACAAATGTCCTAAATTTGGTTTTTACAGATTCCCACTAGCTGGAAAATGTTACATATGTCTTCTTAACAATAGATGAATTTGATTCAATGAAAGGCAAAAGAAAGCTGAGTTATTGAGCAGTTATTATGTGCAAAGGAAAATACTAAATCTTTATGATTATAATTGATATTGAATTGTGTTCTCATTCAATAGTACTTGATACAGTTTCAAAGAATGATATAATCTCTGGATAAGAGATAATACAGTTTGCCTACTAAGATTGTATTTATTATAACCCACCAACATGTTTCAACTAATTGATAAATACTTTCCAAGTGAAGTTTGAGCTTGTAGTTAATGGAAAAAAGATACTTTTACATCTGTTGGCAAAAAGTATGTGGACTGCAACCATCAAACAAAGTAAAACTAGTTAATGAACAGTCCATGTCCATGTCTTTTGTTTTGCAATATAGTTGGCAAAGCTAATGCTTTTGGATTCTTCTGAATTAGTGAGAGAATAAATTGACTCCTACATCTGGAGAAATGTGGTTTATGACTTTGTTCTGATTTCAGTATTTGCTGCCAGGTACTCATCACCTGGGGTGGGGTGTTATTTTGGTAAAATAGAACTCATTACTTATTCTCAAAAGAATGCTGTATTTCAGAACAATGCTATTGTTAATGGAACTTTGATTTTAGTAAGCAAATGCCAAGAATGTTTTTAAACACTCTGTTATCCTTCTCATCAATTTAGATCAGCCAGACATAACATATGTGAGAAGTTATCTAACATTTTCAGCAATAAAACTGATATGATGAAAGCTTTTTTCCCCTTAGGTATCATCTAGTATTGGTAACCAGGTTGTTCTCATTGTTTCTTTTTTATTGTTTAAGGCTGTAGCACATCACTTTTGTAATGCTTGCCAAAGTTCTATGGAATCATTGTTTGAGATTCACCATATGTATCTTTTATCCCTGCCCAGTAGGTATCTTGGCTACATGTCAGTTTGGCATTTGTTATTATAAGAACTTTGACTGGTTCACTTGCTTCTGATTCTATCCACACTGTCAGCATAGAGACTTTCAAATAGCCATCTCTGGGACCAGAGAAACTCACAAGATAGCAACCTGTTTTAACTAGATCCTTCTCACCCAAGTACTTCCTACTCGAGACAATTGATATAGTCAGTCTTAGTCAGTCTGCCTAGTTTGGCGTTGACTGATCTCTGAAACAAAAATCCCTCTTCACTCTGTTTTTGAGATCTTTTGTCTAGAATATAGAGAATGAACAGCCTTGTAATTTATTACATGGTAGTAATTTATTGCGGTCATTTGATACAGAGAAGAGATAGGGAGAAGAATGGGAGTAAGTGTAGAGCATGTGGCTTCTGCTTAGTTTTCTTTCTTGTGGATTAGTTAAGACATCAGAACCATATCATGAGATCCTCAGACTCTGAGTTAAATCCAGTGTTCTTCATTCTGTTCAGCATCTCCTATTCCCTATCTTTATTTGTAGAAGTGATAGGAACTTCAGAATACATTGAAAATTATGGAGCAAATATAATACTCAGAGAAAATTTCAAGTAAGAATTCTGTTAAATATGGAGCTTATCAGGGAGATTCTTTCCCCTCCCCTCAAACACTGATATCAAGAACATTCTCAGAAGCTAAATATTGCCAAGAGGCTCACAAGAAGGCACAGGCCTTGATAGTCAGGATCTAAGGTTTTAAGCACCACATGCAAACGTACATTTAAGCGAATGGCCATGTAAGTATGGTAGCTAACTGGGCCATGAACATGAACCATTGGCCTCAAAAGGCCATTCCATATATGGGAGATGAAAAAAAGGTCACCTGGTTCTGTGGGTGAGAAAGTAAATCTCTGTAAGAAGACTGAAAGCAAGTGCTATCATGCATGATTTTAAGTTCTGTATTTATTATATCGTTATGAGACTCCAAGCTAAGATGTTAACAAAAAACAAATCTTAGCACCACCAAATTAAATCCATTAGATATCCCAGTCAAGCAAAAGTAAAATCATCCTTTAGGAATATTTCAATAACCCATGAAAAATTCCTATGGAAAAATAAATGGCTTCATCAAAGATAAGTTTACACAAGCAAATTACCAACCATGCAAATTTTGCTTTGTATATGTATTTGCTTTGCACATACAAAGCAAAACTTTAAAAATACAAAGAGAAATTGACAGAAACAGAACTACAGTGCAGGATTTCCACTGTCATGCTGTTTTGGCAAATTAATTAATTATAAATGTGAACATCTGTATGATCATTTTCTAGCTACCTACTTCCCTCTCAAAAAATAAATAACATGCTATACTTTACAAAGTTATTATAAGAAATGCTTTTGATTATGTGTATGTGTGTGTGTATATATATTATGTATACATATATACAGATATTGTACAGCCAATGGCATCATGGTTTCAAATAATTTAAATAAAATAAAATGGGACAACCAAAAAAGTATATACAAGAAATAATAATTCTTTTCTCTCTGAAATAAAACGTATTAAAATATTTCTAGAATTAAAACACTAGGTGTCTTCACTGATATCTTTACGCATCTTCTGAATTTCGCAAAATTGCTATAATAAACATAATTAGAGTGATAGGACATGAAATAATCCTACAACTTGGGGAAATGTACATAATTTGATATTGCTGAAGTTATGGATAAGTTTAGAAAATGGGTAGGAGTTGAGACTGCAAAGACTGCTAAAAGTCTCATCATAAAATATTAATTGAACCATTTTTAAGAAACATGACTTCTCCCCACCCCCAGAGGTTATGGGACACCTCTAAGAATTTTAACTTCAGAATGTTTATCAGATACATATTTTCAAAATCTCTCAGGCTATACAGTATGAATTGTTGAGTGGAAAATAACCCAGGAAACCAGACTACTGTATTAATAATAGCTAACATTTGTTGGCTGCCTACTATGTGCCAGAGATCACATGTTGAACATTTTATATATTCTGTCATTTAATTTTGGCAACAATTAAGAACTGTTATTGTCACCCTCTTACACATACGGATACAGATGCTAATGAAGTTGTCCAGGGTCACTCAGTCCCTATTGGAACCGGCTTGTGTCATAGATAATCTAGAATCAGCTCTTAGGCCCTTCCCCACTGCATTATGGTGTTGCTTGTCAAACAGATAGGAAGTGGAGCAGAGAGAAGTTCTTAGCAAAAGAAAAAGAGCAAGGGATGGGTCCAAGATGTTTAACTCAAATCACTTGTTGATAGATTGCTAGGATTAAGGAGAGAAGGAAGTCGAGAATAATTCAGGAGAGACAGGTTGACTTGAATGTTTTTGCACATAGCAAAATCATCAATAAAGTCACTAGAGAAAATAGAAAATTTAATTTAATTTGTGGTGAATGTTCGTATCTTCTTCTGTTTGAATGAGTAAAATGCAATGAAGTAAAAATGGCTTAGTCATATGATGCAGCAAGCATAGTATAGAGTGCAGGTTCAGGATATGGCACTTACTCACTTCATAGTTTTTAACAAGTGTTTTTTTTTTTTTTTTTAATTTTTCTAATGGAGCCCAAGCTTCTTAACCTGTTATGTGGCGAGAGAGAACTATAGAACCTTCCACAAACTTCTTTTTATTCTCATTTTATCTAGAGCTTTGTAGACTTGCAAGTAACAGGGGTACATATTGAAAATGTTTATTTGAGTAATCAAAACAGAAAGATGTAGATTAATACAAGAACATATGCTTTTCAAATTTATAAATTTTAAGTATTCATAAATTAACATCAAACTTTACTTACCACTAAAAGCACATCTATTTTAACTCCTGTTTATTCATTAGATTCAACATTCTTAAGATATTTGGTCTTTGTGATTTTGGCATTTGTACAAATTTTGTTTAAAAATTTGAGGTCATAACATTTTCCATATGATATGAATTAAAATTTTAAAAAACTTTCATATTTATAAGATTTTTTCCCCTAAAAAACACATATTACTATGGTCAACTAATTGGTATATGAAATTTTCTTCAGACCTTTTTAATTTAGAAAATGATTAAGCAGTAAAGTTTTTTTTTTTCCTAAATGTTCTTAGTAGCAGAAGATCATATCATATCTGACCTATCTTAGAGGTCTTATTCTCCAAAAGGTTAGACTTCATTTTAATTTTAATTGCCAATCCTTTTTGAGATTTGGAATGATTGTTGACTCCATTATGAAGGTTGCCTTGCTAAATTATTGTTGTTCAAGTTGGATCTTTTAAAATTATTTTAAATATCATGTTCCCTGTTGCAGAATTTCAATACATAGAGAAAAATGATAGGAAGCATAGCTGTAACCAGTATGGTCCATTTCACTCGCAGTGGAAAAATAACTAACAGCTGAGCTCTGCTAGTACAGCTAATAAATTTAGCTCTATGGATGTACACCTATATGATAGTCATGCTTAGGTAAGCAACAACCGGAGTTTTGGTGCTTTACAGAGTTTTAAGCGCATCCAGGGATTGCATAACTTCACTTCAGCCGTTCAGAGAATGTTCTCCAGGTTAAACATCCTTGGTTAACTGTGAGAAGACTATGACCTCCTCATCCTCTTTGCCCTTTCTAGTGCAGTTTTACCGAAGGATCTACATGATTTCCTTTCCACTCTTTGTCTTTTTCCTCCCTGAACCCATTTATTTTTATTACCTGTGGAAGTCTCACTGCCCGCCCCCAAACCCCCACCCATGCAACACACAAGTGGTAAGGATGGTTTGACTTTGAATGGTAAATTTCTTCTGTGTGTTTATCCTAAGGTGTGCATCAGTTGGCTCCGGGTTTACATTTGCTCCAACAGCCAGCAGGGCCGATGGGTATTCCTGGCCATGGACATCCTGGCTGGGTCTCCGGAAGACCCTAGGTACCCCACACGAGACTATTCTTAATGACTATGTCATTTTAGCTGCAAACCACTGAACCCACTGTGAAGAGTATTAGGGTGTGACAATACACATAAGTGTGCACGTGAAAGTAGGGTGGGGAAGGTAGGCCGGTGGTCTGCTCGAAGGCTGTTTTTCAAACCCTCTCTTCCACTAAAAATGTCTCCAATTCTAATATCCTAAGAACTTGTTTAGAATTTTCCGTTTGGATAAATCTAGTCCTTAGAGCTTTAATAATTTTTGTGCCATGAGACTTAAACACGCAATTCCATTTCAGCGCTTAATTGCAGCACCAACTTACTGACAGCTTACTCTCATTTAGGAACGTACCTCTGAGAGTACCTCTGACATCTAACCTAATTTAAGACTATCTTTTCCTTTTTATTAAACTGTTGGATATGTTTTAACCTTGCCTGTTGCCTCAAAAACATTTTTAAATGGAGCTTATTGTTATAAAGCATAAACTCCGTGAGCTCAACGGTGGGCAAATCTACACTTGAGCACCCAAGGCTGCAGCTGAGAATGAACGAACTCATCAACACAAACACTCATGCCCCTTCCTTTTATTTTAGACCCCTTTTCTGATCTGAGACAGGTGAGAAGTAGGTGGGCATGTGAAGATACAGTCAGCCCTGGGCGCTCAGTGTAGTGCAGAAAATGAGCCACCCATGAACATCCTCTGGCTCAGCTCCTTTCTCTCCTGTTCAGGAGTCCGGTATTTCTGTCGATTCCCGCAGGTGCCCCGCGCACCCGCTGCCCCGGGCGCGGCCATCTGCCACGCCCTGCTACCCGCCCTCTTGGCGTCGCCGCAGTGCGCGGAACAGCGCTGGTCCTCACAGCCCGTGCACAGGAGGTGCGCGCTCCCGAGCTGGCGTAGTTTCCCAGCGCGGTGCCAGCCCCTCATCCTCCTCCAGTCTCCCTCCCCTCCCGACTGCCGCCCCAGGCTCCGCCATGGGGAATGTGCCATCCGCGGTGAAGCACTGCCTCAGCTACCAACAGCTTCTCCGGGAGCATCTCTGGATCGGGGATTCAGTGGCAGGGGCGCTCGACCCCGCGCAGGTACCACCTCGCGGCCCAGGGTGTCCCTACCCTCTTGCGCACTGACAGCCAGCCTCTCTCCCTGCATCCTCTTGGTGCTCTCCTCCCTTTATGTCACCTCCTTACCCCAGGACCCTTCCCGCAGCAGTTCTGTCGTGTTAGGCCGCACCCCTTAAACGGTTTCCCATTATCTCTCTTCGGTGAATATATCGACCCGCCTCTACAGATCAGACCCAGCAAAATCCCTGCCTGTGACCATTTGCTGGTCGCCTAAAGGAAAGAATTCCTTCTCTGTCTTTTCCTGGAGAGGGATGCATTACGTAATAGAATTTGTATTCACAGGTATTCCTTCAAGGGTACTGCCCTTATTCTCAGTACTCCTTGTACTGTGTAACAAAGAGGACAAATTTGGTGAGGCAGGAAAGGAATGAAACCGGTAGAAGGTTAAGAAGACACAGTAGGTTGAAATAGTCCATCAGAGCATTAATTATCCCGAATGTATCTGTGCTTCAACAAACTTGAAAGAAAGTGTAAATAACAGCACTTTCAGACTAAAATTTATTCCCACGTTGTTCCTGAAAGGCCATGTTAAGACAATAGGCAACTTAATATTATTCATATACTTATGATTTAATGCACTCTCAACCAGTGTCAGATAGATAAAGAAAAGGTGTATAAAGAAATTAACTTTTTCCTTAAAAAAGCTGAAAATCTAAAGTTCCACAAAATATTAAATAACTGATAATCGTTATGAAAATGTTGAAACATGGAATAAAGGAGGGGCAGTGTGGGGACTTCTTGTTGAATTACAGGTGCTGGATGCAAGATTATTTCTGATTTGAGTAGTGAACAAAATAACTTCTGTTATTGTAATATTTTAGTCAGTAAGCATAATTGTACCATGTGGATTTAAACCAACTCTTCTAATGTAAGATATTCATTTTCTATTATGTATTCTCAGTTTGGTGTATCATATGTGAAATTGCAATCTTATCTCTACAAATTGGAATTCAGTCTTTAGAAGCTATTTTATTTCTCGTTACTTAAAAGATGGCCATGGTCATCTAACTCAAAACCTGTTGATGACAGTGGTAGAGGTGAAAGTTATCCTTTGTCTTCCCCCATATTAACATGTCTATTTAATTTTCCTACATTCTATTTTGACCTTCCTGATGTAATTTTATCTTCATGTTCTTGACTTTTTAAATTCAGTCTGTTATTTAATCAGGAACCATTAACTTATATTTCCTAAGTCTGAGACTTTATATGACTTTTCTTTTTGAGTGAATATTTTATTTTTCTCTCCCTCTTTATTTTCTGATTTACACGTTTTGTGGGTTTTATGGACAATGATAGAAGATTGGCTGCAGGTAAGGATGTCTTTTTTGCCCTATTAAGATATGGAAGCAGATTAAATGAAAATGACTAGGATTCCCGAGAAATAAAATTTTGGAACATTCATCAGCTTAATGACTTTTTTGGCCCTTTCTGAAGAAATATTAGCCTTCTCTAGATACTACCTTTTTAGCCACCAACTGCTTTGCCTAGAAAACTCTTATTTGTCTCTCAAGTACAGATTTAAAAATATATATATTTTTGGTTCAGCCATTTGCTCCCTCCAGAGTTATGCTTCTTTTTGTGTTATCAGGAATTTTTTAAAATAATTCTGTTTTAGTTCCAATACTGTTTAATTGTAATTTTTTGTATCTCATCCTATTTGAACTCACAGCAGCATTGACATCTGACACTTGACTTTTTGAAATTTATCTTACTAGATTTCTGTTCTAATAAACCTTCACTGCTTTCAGCCCTATGTCTCTGGATTCTCAGTCTCCTTGGCAGGCTCGGTGGCTTGTATCCACTGGGTAAATATCCAGATGCCCCATCACTATTTACACTCTTCCTAGTGTGAGTGTGAGTGACAATCTACACTCACTGATTTGATTGCTGTTTGTGTACCATTTGTTTTCTAGACTTACATTCCTGTGTTTCTCTTGAATTCCAGTCCAGATGTTCAGCTGCTCATTTGACATCATCGCTTGAGTATCTCAAAAGCAACTCAAACTCAAAATTTTCAAAATTTTATTAATGTTCCTCTCCTTCCAACACTGGACTTTCTCCAATATTTCCTATTGCAGGGAATGCCATTATAATTCATTCAGTTCTACGAGCCATACACCAGAAACTATCTTCTTTCATTTCCCTCACACCCAAATTATCACTGAGTCCTGCAATTTTACTTACTGAATTTCTTTCAAATATATTTTTCTAACTTCACTGCACCAATCAATTTTAAAATGGCATTATCTCTCATAGGTATGACTGAATGGTTGCAGTAGTCTTCTTACTTTCCAGGAATCCCTCTTCAATCCATTGTCTATATAGCTAGTTGGAAAATGTTCCCTATTTCAAGTAAAATAATACTATTTCCATGTTTGAAAACCATCTATGAATTTCCATTGCTTTTAAGAATGGACACCAAAACTTTTAATGGGTTTTCTAAACCTCAAGTGATCTTTTCATTGCATCTCTCAGTAACATCATCTTAAGTTATTCTTTTTTGTTCTTGCCACTTTAGCCACCGTGGCCTTGAGTGCTCTAATAAATTGTGTTCTCTCTGGAACCACAGTGTTTGCTTACTTTCCTCTCTGCTAGGAAGATTATTTTCAACAAATTAACTTCTAATTAATCTTCTGCCCTCAACTTGCATGTTACCTTCTCGTGAAATCTCTCCCAGACTCTCAATGCCAGAAGCTTTTGTTAGACTTCTATTGCATAGTAACCTATTTATTATAGATAATATACATTATATATTTATTTTCATGATTACTTGATATTTAATTACTTTGCAGACATTAAGCACAGTAAAAGTAAGGAAGCAATTCACCACAGGATTCTCAACACTTATCAGAATGTCTGGCTAATTTTTGATGGCCAATGATACTTGTCGAATGAACAAATGAATTCGTGTTTTCCCTTATAGGCCATAAGCATCACCAACCTATGAAGACCATGAACTTCTTCTTAGCATTTGTTCAAGGTCCATCAAAATGATTGGCACACTGTAGCATCATGATAAATATTTGCTAAGTGAGTAGAAAATCAGTGAGAATGAGGACATGGTATAAATAGAGTTTGGTCTTAGCACCAATTGGTGAATATTATTACTGTTTTTCTCTTACCTTTTTGTTAGTAGTTTAATGGAGAGATGAGGTAAAAATGGTTTCTGGAGGCTGTCAAGACAGCGGAGAGCTTAACTAATTCTCTATTGTTGAATCTGGCAGAGAGACTCATGAATAAACCTAACTCCTGTGATACGAAATAATTTGCAGTTAGAACAGACAGAAAATTCTGTATTTTGAAATAATTCTGTGTATGCAATAGAAGATTGAAAACCTTGATATTTTCCTGCTACCAGCTTATTCCATGGTTTTTTGTGTGCAACAGCATGGCCAGACCTTCATTTTTCAGCTTACATTTTAGAGATAGTATATACCTGATGAATTATTAGAATTAAATTAAATATTATGTGTATGCATATATAAACATATACACATTGGAAGTTTAACAATACTATCAAATGTAAAGAGAGTAAATATGAATGAAAGGCTTATTCTATCACAGGTCCACTAATTAAATTATTTGGGTCTCTGTTTTTGCTAATGAAAATGGTTTTGCAGAAAATTCCCTTAATAGACCAAGAGGTTAAAATTGCTCATTCCATAATTCAAGCTATCTCTTAGGACATGTTTTATTTTCTGTAGTTGTCTCTGTTAAAAAGAGTATAATGAAACTGGCTTAATTGGTATGTTTTAAAGTTTTGATTAAATTTAAGGTTCCTAGTGAAGCGATCCCCCTTTGATTTTCAAGTGTTCCTTAAGCAATAACTAAATCTCTTCACATATTAATGCCCTTTTGCAAAAGTAAAATTTCCAAGGACCTAAATTCTAATATAAACAATGTTTCAAACCTACTATATTTCTAAAATAAAATGGTAGATTATGTGAGATTAAATTTATAGTTATTTTACATTCGATTCTGATCCTTTATGTTACATTTGCTGTCAGCAAAAATTATGATTCAATGTAGTTATTTGGTGCTTAAAGGGTCTCTGGAATTTAAATGTATATTATATTTCTGCTTAAATGCAATCAGATGATAATGTAACTCTATACTTTTAGCTTGCAACTATGTAGTAGTTAGTACATTTACTAAATATCTTAGGATGATTGAGGAGG
The DNA here is from genome assembly GCF_000951045.1 of Mandrillus leucophaeus. Lineage (NCBI taxonomy): Eukaryota > Metazoa > Chordata > Mammalia > Primates > Cercopithecidae > Mandrillus > Mandrillus leucophaeus. The sequence continues at coordinate 64,438 of NW_012102288.1, forward strand.
AATTTTCAGACAGGGACCAAACTGCCATCATACTGTTTTCTATTTGTCTCATGTATTCTTTGTCTCCTTACCATTTTTTATTCTTTTCCAGCTTCCTTTGAAATCATGTTGCATTTTAATTTCTCATTTTTCTCCTGAATTGATGTGTTAGTGATATACATTTTTTTTTTACTATACTCTTAATTGCTGTCTATAATATATCAACATACAACATGGCTTATTAAAATAATATGTTAGTACTACTACAACTTATTAAAAATACAAATATGACTCTTTAACTTCATTTTCTGTCTTAGGCCTTTTATGTTTTTGTTTTCATATATTATCTATATGTTATATTTATAATACATATGTATACAGTCAATATCCATTTATATTTATGCACATATTTTCTCTTTTCTCCTTTCTTCATCTCCATTTTTTCCTCAGATTACTTTCCTTCAACCAGAAGTATTTGTTTCAATATTTTCTTTAGTAAAAAAAGTACTAATATTGATTTTTTTTCAGTTTTTCTTTGTTTGAAATTACATACACACATGTACACTAATGTATATATGTACACATACATAATGTTTATAAGTATAAATGAATATTTACTATAAATGTAAGTTTTATCTAAAAAATTAAAAGACATGATAGCAGTGCAAAATGCAGATTTTTCAACAGATACAGTGGAAGCCAGATACAATAAAATCAGCTATTTGTCTTATTTTTGGTCCTTGATGATAATTTATCTTTCATTCTTTTCTCTTTGTGTTTGGTTTCTAATAGTTTGACTATGGCATGTCTACGCATAATTTCTTTTGTATTCATCTGGGTAATGATGTGCAACATTTCTTGGATCTGTCACTTGATGTTTGTTGGGTTTCACATTTTGGAAGCTTTTCAACCATTTTTGCTTCAAATGTTGTTTCTGTTTCTTCTTTCCTTTTAAATCCTCTCCAGTTAGGCCTACAATTTGAAGAATATTAGAACTTTCTCTGAGCCTTATTTATTTCTTAAATTCATTTTTTCATTCTTTCTTTTTTCTCCATATTCAATCTGAATATTTTCTTCTCATTTATATTCCATTTCACTAATTTCTTCTTCAGCTTCATTTAATTTGCTGTTAATCTTATTTATTGAGTTAACTTCAGTTATTATATTTTGAGTTAAAGCATTTCTATGATTTCTAAAAGATAGGCTTTAGTTCTCTGCCACAATTCTCTATTGTATTATAAATTCTTGAATATTTATTAGAATTATTTTAGATCCCATGTCTGACAACTCCAGTACCCAGATCTCCAATTAGTCTGTTTTATGTATTTTCCTTCCTGGTATACCTATAAAATTTAAATAATATGTTAGACACCTGGTATGAAAATAATTATAGACATAATTTGAGACTCTGAATAATACTGTCCCCAGGTGGGACTTCTCTTTGGCGTTGTCAAACAATAAGCATAGAGATAACTTATTTTAAGCTAATCAAGTGCTTACCTGATAGGAGGTTTAGCCTACTTTACTTGTGAGGGCTTGACTTTTTTCTCTTCCTCCTTACTTTTTGTATTCTGCAGTCATTCAGGGGTCCTAACTAAAACCTAAAATGTTTACCAGGGTTGCTTCTCCTTGCTGAGACCTGAATTCAAACTATTTCCACTCTAGCCTTGCAAGGCTCCTGGAAAATCTAATGGTCTCAGCTTCTCAGTGGCTCATACAGAATTGGCAAATGATTCCAAAAGAAAAGTTATGCTGACTGTTGGGCTCACCATTTTATTTTTTTCTCCTGCATAGTATATTGGTTGCTGAAATACTCATTAACCAAATTTCTGAGACTATTAAATGAGTGTTTTTCATTAATATTTTATCCAACTAATATAGTTGTTGTCAGTGAGAGGCTTGTTGTGAACAAGCTAGTCAGCCATTATTGAAAGATTATAGAATAAGGAAATTAAATTTAAAAATACCAGTTGTGCAATTTAGTTTAATTTGTAAAAATATATTCATTTACCATACCACTTGAACTTGTTATATTCCAAGTAGCATACATGCTATTTAGATTACCAATTTGAATTCCAGAGAAAGAATAAAAAGATTATCTACCTCATGAAAAATATTGTATGGAAAAAATGACTATTCCAAATGGTTTTTAGTATGATGAACAAGTTATAAAGGTAATGAATACATTTTTAAAATAATGTTAAAAGTAATATTATGCCCAATTTTAGTATCTGCTCTTTGAAGAACAATGTACTACTTACTCCCTCTTTATGTGTAATATACTTTAATAAAATTTTGATAGTTTAATAAAATAGTTTAATAAAATTTGTTAAAGTAGTTCCTTTATAATATTTTATCTCTGTTGACATACATGTATATTAAATCTTTTCATTTTATTAGCATAAAGTTGGTAAAAGTATTTTCTTGTTATTATTTACCTTTCTTTTCAATCTTTTGCATTGTCTCTTTCTGATTTGGGTACATTCTCTTTCTCTTTCTCTCTCTATAAGTCTTCCTACAGTTTATCACTTTACTCAGAAGCATCTTGTAGGCTTGTTTATCCTCTTGACTGTTTGTATATGTTTGTATCTGTTATGCATATGGATGATGTGCTAGCAACTGATTTCTTTTTTTTTAATTATTCTCTACTTTTTTTAGACTAATATTTTAATTTTCTTTAAACATTTAGCTCACTTGATTTTAGTCTTTTTAAAAAATAAGTGCTTTAAGACTATACATATCCATTTCTCTATTGTTTTGCTTTAAATGTATGTCTTATAAGCTGCTTATATGATTACTCTCTAGCTTTAATTAGATGAATTTAACTTTAATCATGTTTGATCTGACTATTTTGTTTATCCTACTTTCTGCCATATCTATCAGGCTCACTCACTATTTTACATTTTCTATTTTTAAGGTTGTTTATGCCTTTTCAGCTTTCTTATTTTACAGTTAAATCAATACTATTGTTTAGAGCAAAATATATATTTTAAAGAATGAATTCACTTATCTTGAGAAAAAGATTGTTTCATTATTACACCATGATTCTTCAAATAACATGTACCAGGCATATTACCATGATTCTTTTTGTTGACGTAAAGCTTCTAATAGTTGAGGTGAAGGCAGGGAGTTCCAAAGACTTGTAATTTTTACTTGAGGTTAAAGATTGAATCATGAGCACAATAAAGTTAGAAAGTTAAAAGGATAGGTATTTGATATGGTTTGGCTGGGTCCCCTACCCAAATCTCATCTTGAGTTGTAGCTCCCATAATTCCCACATGTTGTGGGAGGGACTTGGTGGGAGATAATTGAATCATGGGGGTGTTCCTCCCATACTGTTCTCATGGTAGTGAATAAGTCTCATGAGATCTGATGGCTTTATAATGGGTTTCCCCTTTCGCTTGGCTTTCATTTTCTCTTGCCTGCCACCATGTAAGATGTCCCTTTCACCTTCCACCATGATTGTGAGGCCTCCCTAGCCACATGGAACTGTGAATCCATTAAACCTCTTTTTATTTCTAATTTAGCTAGTGTCAGGTATGTCTTTATCAGCAGCATGAAAATGGACTAATGCAGTATTTGTGGTCACAGACTTAATAGTGAGCTGCCACAAGCAATAATATGCCCCTTTTATGACCATATAGATTATGGTCAGAATGGAGTAAAAGTCTGATGAATTTCACTGAAAACCAAATATTGGATGGAAGGTCCACCAGGACATTGAATACACTGCAGAATGGTGTCAGGATTTGGGATGAAGGGAATGATAGTGAAAGAAGTTCTAATGGCCTTGATATATGAAGGATACCAATCATCAAGCAGGGATAAAGACTATATGGCCAAATCACTTGGATTCCAAAAGCACGGCCTTTTAAATTAGTAAAAAGAAGTGGGAGTCTTCAAGAAGTAATGGAAATTAAAGATGCCTTCTTTAATTCTAGTCACTAAGCAAAGAATAGGAGACTAAACAGTCTCTCCTTGAGAGGGTTAGAGGAGAGGTGCCTTATCCTCGAGGGTAATTGAGACCTCATTTAAGACTAGGAGATAATAGGACTGTTCAGTTAAGAGACTGAGAATGTGGTAGAACTTTTTAAGTATGAAGCTGAGTTTACAGCTGGAAAAATAAAGAAGACTTGAATCTTACTATAATAGGAAAGTCAGAGAACTGTGCAGAGTTCTACAGAAGGAGTAGATGATTCTTGGGAATAATATATTGGGAAATGAGTAAAGAAAGCTGGACTGTAAAATAAGGTGACTTATCAAGTGAGTAAATCTTGGTAGTCTTGAGGTAGCTGTGAGTCTTTTTGGGTATCTCATCCTCGGCCAAGTCCTGGGTTTACTGCATTTTAAGAGAGTCCTTATCTCTGAAACATGAAGAATCTAGCTTTTAAAGCCACCTTTAATTTGACTTGACTTACATGCACTTTTGAAGGAAAGCTTAAGGCTGTTCACATTTTGATTCCTGAAGGGAAATGGCTGGCTAGTGCATGCTGAGAACAAGGCCAGAATCCCAGGGCAGTGTGTCTTGGTCTCTGTGTGTTCCTTGGTGTTTCATAAGAGATATACCCAGTTTATACCCTCCTTATTCTTTATTTTTAATCAAGTCACATATGTTATTTAGTATGAGTCGCTTATTATAAGGATTTTTGTAGCTATACAGCTACCACTACTGAATGCTCAATATGAACCTGGCACTACCTGTTTACATCCAATAACTCATTTAATCCTTACAATAATCCTTTTTACAGATTTAGTAACTGTGGTTCAGAAAGGTTAAAAAAAAAATGTGCCTATGATCAATAGCTAATAAACTGCAGAGCTAGGATTTAACCTCAGGCAGTTCTAATTCTAAAGCCTGCAATTTTTACCGTGATACCAGTGCTTCCTAAACTTTTCTTGTGATAACAGTCACCTAAAGTGTTTATTAAATATAGAGGAAATTTTGATTCAGTAGCTCTGAGTTGGAGCCCAATTATCTTTACTTCTACTTAACCCAATTTTAGTAAACACTGTGTTGGATGGTGCTGCTATTCCTCTACCCCTATAGCTGCTGTCAAGGGTCATGTTTCCTCTAATCTGTCTTTCCAGAGCTCCTGGCTCCTACCCATGAAAAAAGACTGCTATGAGTTTTGACTTCCCTTCTATCCTTTTTGAGGTTGAGACTAGAGTTCTGCCTGGAGTAGAATTGCATTGGATACAAAAGGAAAAACAACTTGGTTTCCAATAAATTTCCTGTTCCCTTCAATCTTCAATACGTTCTGTCCTTGGATTTCTGTTGGCTCCTGTATTCCTTGCTTTCTCAGATTCCAGCTGGCTTTCACATCCTTCCCTCCCCCTACTCTATGTTCTTGTTTTTTTCATTAGCTTTGAGCTCCTCCAAGTCTTCTGGCTTTCTTTATGCTTATTCACTCTGTGCTGTAACTTTCCCTGACCCTTTCTTCTTTCTGTGTCTATCCCCTTCCAAGTTTAGCTTTGTGTGTTTGTGTGTGTGTTTCATTTTACTTTCCCTAATCAAGGGGCTAGACTGTGTAAACCCATAACTTCATGGGTCACTCTCATACGACCCATGTTTTTTTAAAAGATACAAAGCAAAATTGTATATTGGAGGCTATCATTTTTATAGAAATTCGTATTTGAAAGGGATTGTCCAGCCTGCTTAAAGCCCTAATAATGCAAACAAAGTTTAGAATCCCAGTTTCCTACCACTGTTCTGACTGCGTATTGTTAGTCTACGTAGGAGTTGCAAATTAGCAGCCTAGGTGAGCCCAGTATAAGCCCTGAAATATTTTGTTTGGTTGAAACTGCAGTTAAAATATAAGTAAACTTGAATGCCTTTAAACAGAATTTGTACTATTTATTAATATACTTAGCTTCCTCAGGCATCAAGATTAGCTTCCTGTGCTTATAGATGTTTGATTTTATTATCGTTCGTGAACGATTACATAGTGATATTTAAATGAGACCATTTCTGAACTTTGGATTATTTTTCAACAGGGTGGAGACTAATCATTCATTATCATTCAGCAAGCAGGAAATTATCTTTAAATTGCCAGAAGATTGCCAGCTTCCCTTTTGGACAATCTTCCTTTTCCTAAGTGATCAGAATTTAGTCCTAAATGAAAACTCAGGTGTCCTTAATTTCACCTCTCAGCTGTAGCCATATTTACAAGCCAATTTTTACATTTTTTCTTATAGAAAATAATACCAATTAGTGAATCTTGTTCCCAAAACATTCATTCCAAAATCAGACCATAAAAAGAATTTTATGTGAAGATGATTTTTAGAATTATTTAGATTCATGGAGGTTTATATTTTTAAAATGTTTCTTCCACCATGTAGTTTATATGACTGCCAAGTAATAATAAGAATAGAAAAACTCTCTGAAAAATAAATAAATAAATAAATAAACAAACAAACAAAAGCTATGGTTTCTAAGTGATAATGAAGGGACCAGAGCTGTGAGTTCCAAATACATTTTAGTACAGGGAACTGAGGTTTACTTCCCTGGTTGAGAGAGAAGAAGAGCTGGGTTCTGGCACTTCAATGCTAGCAGGACTGTAAGTATCACTGTGGAAGAGGAGGGGCAAAGTGTTATGAGAAACAGGACCCCTGGAGTTTCTATCTCAAGGGCATGGCCCAGGCCACATTTTCATTCTTCATTGCTGTGTTCCTTTGAAAGCTCATTTTTCCATTCTGCTGTTTATTTACATCACGTTTATTTTTTTCCTTGCAATTGTTTCTTGCGATTCATTTAAAAACACAAGCATATAAACTTGTTTTAATTCAGCTTAATTCAATTAGTGATAACAATAGTAATCTTTGTGGTGAAGGTGGATGTGAGGGTCAGGTGGGATTCAGATAGATAGAAGGCATTTCTATTCAGAGCAAGATGGTTGATGATTTTGTTGGAATTAACAGAGCAAAATCATGGGAGTTATTCATTTAGTTGTGTGTGTGTGTGTGTGTTTATGGGTATAGAATACATATAAATCTGTAACTATTATCTATATTCATCCATCTATCTAATCTATCACTTTACAAAAAATAATTTTAAGACCCCACAATCTTATAAATTGTTTTATATATTTTCTTTCAAATTTGATGAACTTGGAGGTTCACTCACTTTTTACAAGTATTGAGACTGTATTTCTTTTGTATCCTTCACCTCTCCCAGGGTCCAACCTCTATACTTTCATAGTACTTAGGATACCCGTCCTTGTTTTCTTCATATTCCCTTTACAATATAGTTGAATAGAATGAAATATCTCTTTATTAAATGTATAATATTTGCACTGCTATGTTGAGGTCTGTTTAAGGGGTGTGGCTATATTTTATTTAGTTTTCGGTTATCCCAAGGACATAAACACTTAGGTCTTCATTAAATGTTTATAGAAGTAAATATAGCCAACATTTCTGGTATTAAACTTCAGGTGATTTTAGCCAAATTAACTGCCTTTCTGATTGGCAAAATATGCATTTAATTACATCAAATATATCTTTGAGTAGTAAAATTAGTAGCTTTAGTTCTTATTTATGATTTTTCCTATTAGACTATAATGCCTACTTTTAAATACTGGTGGCATTTTTAGAAAATTTAAAAGCCTATTTGTTTCTTTTCTTGGCTACTGTTGTAAAGATCGGAGAAATTAGATTCCAACTTTTCATTTCTTTTCTGTATCTTTGTTTCTATTAATTCACACAGTGCACAATATGCATGTTCACATGACTCGTTTACAGGAGAAGGAGTAGAAACATTGAAGGGTATAATGATCCCCTCAGGGCTAAGCAGCTTCTCTGTTGCAATGTCTAAGCTATGGTCTCCGGTTTAGGATTCAGTGTTCGGGCTCCTTTTTCCACCAATAGTAAGTGCCTCAAATGTCACCTTATGCTTGTAACTTTCCAAGTCACGCTTCCTTGATTTTGTGAAGTAGAGAAATGCAGATGGCAGAAAACTTCAACTACATAAAAACGCCTTTAACACAAGTTTTATTCTATGAAATCAGCATTTCATAAAGTCTTTTTGGTGAACTTTATTAAGAAGCAAGAGGGTCTAGGAAGCTTGGCAAACAATGAGGCAGGAAGCCCCAAAGAGAACATGTCTGTCAGACATTTTTCTTTCTGAGTTTTCCTTCCAAATGTTTTTGGATCTTGAAGGAAGTGGAGTGGCTCTCTGCCACCACTTTCATACATCTGTAACCCACTGGGTGTACAGAGTCTGGCATTCACTTTTTAAATTCTTTACTCAATCTCGTATTTATTTCACTGTGAAATAGAAGCTGAGCATAGGTAAATGTTGAAGTCAAAATATGAATCTTATTTTTGTTAGACACAATTTCTACTTTTGAGAATTTTGATGTAAGGGCTGATAACTCTTTAATTTTTAAAATGGTATGAGACAGTTCAAACCTTGCATTTTACAGAAAACTGTGGGCCTGGTCAAATGTTAAAGCTGAGAGTAATTTGGAACTCTGCTTGCCTAAGTTTTAGGACTGTGTCTAAAAGACATTTTCAAGACCTGTGGAGAAACAGATGTAGTTATTCAAGGTTTCACTCATGAATGTCTGCTATCACTTAGCCCCCATTCCCTTATGACAATATTTTAATATTTAATTTAATATAATTCTGCTAAATGTATGTTCTAGAAAATATTGAAAGGAAAACTTGAACTAAGAAAGATGGAACATAAAGCTTGCATACTCATCTCTAGAGAGCTGGATCCCTTAAATCTACTTGCTCTTTGAAGAAAGTGTAAAGATGTTGACCTTTTGTTGGGAAAGATATAGTGATAATTTATTAAATAAAATGTCAATCATTTGTCTTAATTAAAAAGTGTTATATAAGGGCAGTAGTATTATTTTAACATACTTGCTCTCAATTTGCAACTTACATCATATGGGACAAATGAAATTATATATGATATACAAAATACTATATTAACCATTAATAGAGTATTATTAATAGGAATCTGGAAAATTATCTGATTAGAATAATACTAACTCCTCTTTATCAAATAGCAAAATAATTTCAGTCTATAAAATTTCCTTACAAAATTCATACATCATTTTAAATTTCTAGTAAGAAAATAAACCACAGTGGTTAATTTCAACTTCCCCTCAAAGGAATAGTTAACAAACAGGTTATAAGTGAACTAAGCCTCTAATGTAGTTTAGATATTTCCTTCTTTTAGATGAGGAACCCAAATTTCCTGAGATTGTAGGACGAAAAGGATCAAAGTTTGAAAGATGATTTTTGTAAGATAATGTAGTTTAGATATATTCCAAGTTGTTACTAATAGGAGAATAGTTGACTCAAAGTCATCAAAAAGATCAAATTTATGTAAAATGTATTACTGCATTTATACCAAATATTGTGTAATGTAAACTTCATATACATAATGAAAATTCCTGGATAACTTCTGTTGGGAAAATATATTTACTAGTTATCAACTAAGCATTTGAATATTTTCCAAGTGTTTATAAATTTTAGTTATAATTTTCATAAGAGCAAACATTTATTGCTTATAGATTTGTTCTTGCTCTTATATATCACCATGTGTGTGCATATACACATATCCACTGAAATTGACACCATCCATATCCAAATATGTTTGTGAGTATATGAATGTGTCTTTATGTATGTAGGTTTATGTATATGAATATATATATTTATATATGGACATATTTACTATTGTTGGGTAAATGGTAGTATAGCAAAGCATTTTTTTTCTTGGAGTTAGAGGTCTCAAGGGGAAGTAATGAGTTCATCAAAGATAAATTAGGAACTGCAGCAATTAAGGACATTTGTGTATGAGATTGGTATAACGGGAACTGAGAGAAACCACTGAAAATTGGGTAAGTATGAGAAAGCACTGATAGGGTAGATTCTCCACTATCAGCTATAAAATTGATTTAAGCAATTCTTCTGTCAGTATAATGCAGCTAATATAAAAATTTAGATTCCAATTTTTATGTTACTATCCATTCTAAATCCATAGATTAGGGAGCACTTTCTATTTTCTTCTTTCATTTTCTTTCATTTCATTTCATACCACTCTCATTTTTGAGTGAAAATGATTTATCTTTCTTCACTCAGACCATTCCAGGTAGATCTTCTCAGCATCCAGTAAACTAAATGATGGAAAAAATTATAAACTATAACACAAATATTCTCAAATAAGTCTATAAAGGGCCTTATGATCTATATAGCAAACAGCTGGGAATTAGCAGCTTCGGTTTCTTTTCTCAGTTTTACTTGTAGGGCCCTCATTTCCTTCTTTTAGATAAGGAATCTGAATTTCCTGAGATTGTAGGACAAAAAGGATCAAAGTTTTAAAGATGATTTTTTTTGTACGATAATATAGTTTAGATATATTCCAAGTTGTTATTAATTTGAGAATATTCTGGGAATAAATAATTTTGATATTTTAGTGAATTGACTAAATAATGCTGCTGAAATGAACTATTATTATACAGAATAAAATTAAACATAATTGAACAACCTGATGAATTGTGTCAGAGATTAGTTTTCCAAATAGAGGCTAAGTTCACTTATAACCTGTTTGTTAACTCTTCCTTTGAGGGGAAATTGACATCAACCACTGTGGTTTATTTTTTACTAGAAATTGAAAAGCAGAACATTGATTTATTGTCTAAGATGGCTGATAAAGTTTGCATCCAAGTTTAGCAGAAGTGTGCAGAATTTTTTTCTTTGTTTTGGTGTTTCAGTCTGCAGATGTTAGCTGTTTTTGTGAGGAAATAATGGTGTTAGCTATGAGTTTTCTTGGAAAGAAAGAGCTTAAAAGCTTTGGTGTGCTGGAATCACAGTCTGCACAGCCAAATGAACATGGATGGAATGTTAGGTGAAGCCCTTGGGGAGTCATTCAACAGCAGCATCTGGAAGGAAACAATAAGTGACTGGAAGGTTTACTTTTCAGGCAAATGATTAAGAGGCGATTAAATGAAGGTGTTAGGATGTGAGGGAGGGAAGGAAGCACTGAAGGTGTATACATAAAATGGAACGGAGGGATTATGGAAAAGACTTAACAGAATGAACTATAGATCACAGCTGAACTTAAAAAAAAAGGAATTGGAATTTGGACAGAAGAGCTTATAGGTATCACCTGAAACAGAACATGAGATTCACATAATACGGAATATACTGGGACGTATTTTTCTGGAATAGTAAAGGACAGTGATGATGTTGAGTTATTCAGAGCCACTGTGCATCATTTCCTAGAGTTGGAAAGACATCCTGCCATTACACCTTTATAGTTTTACTCTAGTTATATTGGCCCGACTTTAAAGTCCTGAGAAAGCACTGGCCTTTGGAAATGGAAATCCAAGACTTTGATCAAGTGAGTGTGTTTGCTGTAGAAGTTTGATAACTTACTTATACTGCAGCAGTGTTGATTTAAGTTACTTTGAACAAAAATTTTGTTTTATTCTTCTTGTGAACAATCATGTCTTCCAACTCATTTATCTTGCCGGATGACACTTTCCACTCTCAATTGTGAATGAACGAATGAATTAATGAATACAGGAATGAATGAATGAATATATAAACAAAGCTCTATGTTTAAATGATATAAGAAGTAGTTTATTTTTTTCCTTAAAGGTTCATGTTTATTTTAAAAACAAAATGAAGTTTAACTCTGAATCTATGCTTTTCTTCTTGATGCCAGACATTTGAGCATCTGGAAAAGTGAGAAATTACACAGAAAGGTAAGACAGCATTATGGAAGCCAGTGTTCTTCTCCAGCCCCAGTCCTCCTTCATAATCATCCCTGAGAGCTCCTTTAATTTAAATGTATGGAGATATTGCAAACACAAGATTCAATCTCTGCACATCAAATAATCAGATTTAATTAGCCAGTGTGTCTAAACTCTGTAACACACAACCCCATATTCTCTGTGGCTTATAATAATTGAAGGTGAATTTTTGCTCAAGTCAGTGTGAATGATCTGGTCATTCCAGGACCCAGGCTCCTTCTTATGCCCCTGCTCTCTTCTAGGTCATTTCCATTTTGCTGGGAAAAGAGACCATGGGAGGAGACATCCACTTCCTACCACTTGACTCAGAAAGTAACATAACTTTGCTTCACTCCATTGTCCAGAAATCACTTGAATGGTCGCACCCAGATGTGGGGGTGGTAGCAGAGTTTTACCTATTTGTGTTCATAGTAGTCTCTGCCAGATAGACTTAACCTTCTGGTCAAATCTCTAGGAAGGCTCCTCTTTTTCTTGATTATAAGGAAATGTTAAGCTAATTGGGCACATTTAGAGACAAACAAATTTGGGCAAATTAAATAAAGGACTATATTTGTAGTATTTGTTCTGCACTAAAACTTAGGGGGGCAAAACGTTTTTGTGGAATTTTTTTGGGGGAACAAAAAATCTCCTTTAATTTTATTTAAATAACTCTCTGGCTTCTCCTCCTGTCCAGCTTTGCTGCTTTTCTGTCTCTTTAGACTGGCGTTCCCTTAGGGTGATTGTTTCATTAAGTGCCTCTGAGAAGTCAAAATGTGTCTGCTAAAATATGTCTTAGGGTTGGATCCATTGCTAAATGAAAGGTATGGAAATGCCTACCTTTCCGTAATGGCTACCTTGGGGTGAAAATCACATTTAGATAACCAAAATCATAGTCCTGACAGATTATGAACAAGGTTAGATGAATTGTATTGAGATTTGGAAGCAGTAGCAGTTTGGATACTTCTGGTTATGGTGGAACCATTAAGGGATAGAAAGAAAATTGTTTTAAAGAGCCAAGGAGCAGCTCTGGGGGAAGCAGGTTGAAAACGAAGTTCCTTTTTCACATGTTTGCCCAGAGCTTACCTTCTGGGAAAAAAAGTGGAAAAGGCTCGGTCTCCAGGATGGCCCATGTATGGGATTAAGGGATTCTTGGAGCAGTGGCTCTGCTTATTTGTGATTGTTATTGGCCATCATATTCACATAGAAGGACTATGAGATCTAGAAACAGAGCCAGATACAGTGATCTTGTTCTGTCACTGTGAAAGCTATGGATTCTGAGAGAGCTGGAATGGAAGTGTAAAATCGTTAAGCCTGCATTCTTTCAGAGTAAATGCATATAGCAAATTTAAGTGGAACAATCAAGTAATATATAGTCCAAACAATGACATAATGAGAGAATATAGGGATAGGATTAATTACCCTCCAAAACCAGTTATAAACCAGGACCACCTCAAACAGAGATGTATAACCACCTTACTTTTAAAAAGTGTTAGGGCATTCATTTAACAATAACCCATAAGTATTTAATGGCCCTCACTTTAAGAAGCTTTTGTCCTCAACCTATAGTTTAAATTCAATTCTATGTTAAATAAAATTTGACAGAAAAATTAACCTTAGTAGGGCAACCTACTAAGTTGCACATTTAAGTTATAAATTTGCATGTTAGTTTTCTATCCTTCTGGTTACACATTTCCAGTATGTTTTAGCCTTGCTTGTCCTACCTATAAGATGTGCTTTAATCATTTTGTGGACCTTTCCTAATTCCCTTTCTCCATTTAAATGGAGCCTGAAGCATGACGGGGTTCTGTAGCTAGTTTTCAACCAAGCCTGAGTAAGGCACCAGTATTTTAGACAGACCTAAACCTAAACTTTTATCTAAGTATCCTGTTTCTCACTTGTTCAGCTTGAAGATAGAAGGTTGTGGAACAAATTAGGCACAGCCTGCAAGTACATGAAGTACTTTTAAGTACAGTATGGGTACCAGCTGTACTCTAGACAGGCAACATAATTTATTGCTAACCCCCTTCCCCCTTGTATACGGAGAACGTTTAAGCAGGGCTAGATTTAGGTTTACATAGAATGAGCAAATACACACATGACGTGATTTAAGAAGGATTAGAAATTCAGTGGCCCCAGACCACCCCTCACCAGCCTGCTCACATTCCCAACATTAGAGACACCTCTGGGGTTCAAAATATGGTGTCTCTAAAATGAAATAGGCCACCTGGAAAGGAAAGTATAATAAAGCCAGTAGTAACCTCATCAGCTGGGTACAGAGCCCTAGAGAAACAAAATACAAGTTTTAATTAGAATCGGGGCTGGGAAAGGTCAGTGTGTTAGAAAGCAAAGCCAAGTGAGGGGTCAGTGAGTGAGAAGCAATCTAGATATGGCTGAGAGCAGAGCTGGGGTTGCTGATGACAAGCACCGCCTAGGAGCACAGACGCACTGCCAGGCAACCTGAAGTGCGGTTATTTTGCGGTGCGCCAGCCTGATGTTAGATGTTACAGGCAGGAAGGCAGAATAAGTTAGTGTCTGGATTAAAGGCTCATCCCCTTAAGTAGGATCATATTAAGGACAACCATATACTTTAAAGCTTAGTGGCTGAAAAAAAATACGAATAAATCTTTGTATAAGACTATGTAGTATAAATTAGTATATGTAGATGAATTCTCAGTTTGGGGATTCTTGGGAATAAAATGGAGACAGCAAAATATTGGTATCATTAGGGTGATTGAATCTATCTTTATAAAGTGTGAGAAAGCTTCTAGGAAAATATTTAATAGTATTCTGGGAAAAGGGAGGAAAGTGTTTAACTGAGAAGCAGGTTTTGAATACATTTAACAATTTATTTTACTTTTTATTACATTTGGGACTATTTCCCTCTCATAAGTATTCTGACTTTCTATGCATTTTACATCAAACTTCCAGGGGAAATCAAGATGCAAGGTACGCATCTGCCCTGCTCAGCCTGGGAGTCAGGAGACTTATTTTGTCAGGGTGAAAATTTAATGTACTCTTAGGGTCTCCCCTTGGCCCTTGTACCCAACAATCGGCTGTCACCTCTCATCTAGATTATTTCTATGAACTCCTAATTTTTACTCTCCCTGTGTTTGCCCTGGCATCTTTCAGTCTATTCTCTATAAAATCCCCGGAGTGAGCACAGTCAAATGTACGTCAGATCATATCATCCCCCTGCTCCCGAGCCCACCCTCTAGTGGCTTTCCATCTGCCTGGGAACAAAAATCTTTACCCAGGCCCTCCTTACACTTCAAATACCAATTTGCTATTTCCTTACTCCTTGCTCACTCTTCCCCATCTAACACTGTTCTTCTGGTTCTTGCTAGAACAGTTAACACCCTGGGCACATTTCCCTCAATCAACTCACAGAACATTGTGCTGGCTGATCCCTTGACTAGAAGGCTGTTCCCCAGGATGTCTATATAGCTTTGTACCCATCCCCATCGCTTACTTCATTTTATTCTTTGCTCAAAACACAATTCTTATGTAAAATGTCAACCTATTTCTTATTCCCTTAGTTCCTCTCCTCCTTACTTGATTTCTTTGTTTTTATAACACTTATAGTATATATTTTAATTATTATTATTATTTTTTGCTATTTTCTGTAAGTTTGTGAAGACAGGGACTTTTGTCTGTCCTGTTCACTGCTGTCTGCCAGGCCTCATCAAATTAATTTGATGAAATTTTTAATAGCTTATCAATAGTCACAGAACTCCATTGGGCCTTTGGTAATTGATGCTGCTAACAAATATCCCAACTTTTCTCCTTCCAGTTTAGGGAACCCCCCAAAGATCCTGCATACTGGCCTTCAGGGTCAAAAATCTTTATTGTGGCCAGTAATACCAATGGAAATGTTCAACTCTACCTCATCCTGCCCAAAAGAACCCCCACAACAGAAACATATGTATTCCTTTAGGCCATGGGACCTACTGATTAAAAGAGCAGTGATCCAGGCATTCAACCTTCCTTTTGTCGACATTTCCTCACCAGACGCAGCTCCCATTCCAAGTGTTTGTGAAGGCTTCCCTTGAATAACTAATATGCAAATAATGATTCTACTTGTCTTCCCCAGAATATCAGAGCACACTATGTATAGTGAATTCTTGTTAGTTTTCAAAGCCATAATATGAATATGAACATCCTTCATTAAGTGGCTGACAAAAAGTTCATCACTTCTTTGAACTCTGATTGGATGAATTATACCTATTTATTTATTCTATAAGTGTTTACTGAGTGTGTGCTATACACCAGGCTCAGTTCTAAAGATTGGGACACAGCAGTGAACCTCACAAAATTAAGAGCCCTCAAAGGCTCTTAGTTGAAGAGAAGAGACAGGAAATAAACAAATAGATGCATATATAACATGCTAATGAAGAGTGCTAGAAGCATAATAAACAGTAAGGGGAGTAGAGAGTGAAGTTTCCTTTTTGTTGTGGGTTTGTTGTTGTTGTTGACTTTTTGATATTATTTTATGGATTATTTTTAAGGAGCAGACCCCCTGTAGGCAGTGAGGAAGTGAGCCACAGATATATGTAGGGGAAGAACAGTCCAACAGGGGCAAATGCAAAAGCTCAGGTGTTCAAGAAATGGCAAATAATTCAGTATGGCTTCAACAGAGGCAAAGGATGAGTGGGAGAAGGCATCAGAAAGGTGGTAAGACGTAAGTTCACGGGAGCCTCCAGGGCCATGGCAAAGACTTTGGATGTTTCTCTGAGGGAAATGGAAAGTTATAGAGGATATTGAACAGAGAAGTGATGTGATTTGGTTGATGTTTTCAAAGTGCTAGGAAGGCTGCTTTCTGCCTTGCAGAGGAGGTGGCAAGAGTGGAAATAGAGAGATTGCTTATAATGTTCTTGCAGTTATCCAAGTAAGAAATAATTATTTTAAAGACAGAACATGATCTGCTGATAGATCTGATATAGGATATGAGAAGAAGAGAGGATCAAAGATGAGTTCATGTGTATTTCCAAAGAACAGGAAGTCTGTAGGAGGACAGAATGTAGAGGAATGGATTAAGGATCCGTTTTAGAACAAACCCCTTAAACCTGGGCAAGAAGGACCCCTACCCTGGCCGTGGTGCCTAACAGGGTCCTGTGTATTGGCATAGCTTCCTCAAAATGCCTAAGTCCCCCTCTACTGCTTGGATTGTTCTCAGTATATTTCATTGCCCTTGTAATTTGAATGTCCCAAATATTATGGTTTCTGAAAATTCTGATACACTTTGAGATCAAGTGTTTTCATTGCATTAACTATAGTGGCAATTAGAATCACTAGTATTCCCCCAAGAATGATGAATAAATGAATAACTGGGTTGCTTAAAGGAATCGTGAAGTCTCTTTTGCTTGACGGTGCAGGTCAACTCAAACCTTATCCTGTGATGTCAGTGTCTAACTATTCATCTGCCAGCTCCATATTCTGCAAGAGGATATGCATTAAAATTTTTAGATTTTTTTTTTTTTTTGAGACGGAGTCTTGCTCTGTCGCCCAGGCTGGAGTGCAGCGGCCCGATCTCGGCTCACTGCAAGCTCCGCCTCCCGGGTTCACGCCATTCTCCCGCCTCAGCCTCCTGAGAAGCTGGGACTACAGGCGCCCGCCACCTCGCCCGGCTAGTTTTTTGTATTTTTTAGTAGAGACGGGGTTTCACCATGTTGGCCAGGATGGTCTAAATCTCATGACCTCGTGATCCACCCGCCTCAGCCTCCCAAAGTGCTGGGATTACAGGCTTGAGCCACCGCGCCCGGCCTAAATTTTTAGATCTTTTTATAACCCAAAACTATGTTTTGAAGTTAAAAAGAAACTCCCTGGGGTGAAAGAAGAAATTAAAGCCTAGCTTGTGAAGAAGATATGACTTTTTTGATACTCTTGCCTCTAAGCATATGATGCCAATCAGAATTATTAATGTATTTAATTTGCTTTTTACATTAGCATTTTTTCCATATAAACATTTCTAGCAAGTAACTATCTGTGCCCCCCATATTCACTTATGGCATTATTGAACCAGGTTTTGAATATGAGCTCTCATTTATCTTCATGTTGAAGTGAGTGCCCCTCTGTTGCCCCTCAAAGGTTCAAACTGAGGTTGACATTGCCAAGTGGAATAGGATGGGTGGAGTTGATGTTGTCAGCACTGGAAGTGGATAAAATTGTTGGCAGGTTCCAAAATGGGATAATGTCTCCAAAGTGTTTTGAGCTCCTTGCTGAAAGAACTTGAATAATTTCCAGGTATTATTTTGATTGTGGCAAGAACTGTGTAAGGTAATCTGCTCTACTATCAACAATGATTCCTTTCATTGCAAATTTTAAACAAGCAGTTATATTTTACAATGATAAATGGAACAATTTAAGCTACCCTTTTTGCAAAATACCAGAAAAAAAAGTCCCATGTCTTCAAGTTAGCCTTGCAAAAAGGGAAGCGACAAACATTGATGAAGTATTAACTCTTCATTGAACACCGTGCTAAATGCTTTGTATACACATTCTCATTTAATCCTTAAAACAGACTTGTGGACTAAGTGCTATTATGATTCCCACTTTTAACAGAGGAGAGTGAGGAAGACTAAATTATTTTCTTGTGTTTTTTATCAGTGCATGGTACAGTCAGGTTGTTTGTCTCTAGAGTTTTTCATCAGCACTCTGGATGCCCTGCTATACCATCATGTTTTGTTTTCTTTTTCTTTTGAGATGGAGTCTCCCTCTGTCACCCAGGCTGGAGTGCGGTGGCCTGATTTAGACTCACCACAACTTCTGCTTCCTGGGTTCAAGCGATTCTCCTGCCTCAGCCTCCCGAGTAGCTGGGATTATAGGCATGCACCACCACACTCGGCTAATTACATATATATATGTGCGTGTGTGTGTGTATATATGTATATATGTGTATATGCACGCACACACATATGTGTATATATACACACACACATATATATACATACACACATATATATGTGTATATATAAAGAGAGAGACAGAGAGACACAGAAAGAAAGAGACAGAAAGAGAGATGGAGTTTCGCTCTTGTTGTCCAGGCTGGAGCGCAATGGCGCGATCTCGGCTCACTGCAACCTCCTCCTCCCAGATTCAACTGATTGTCCTGCCTAAGCCTCCTGAGTAGCTGGGATTACAGACATGCACCATCACGACCGGCTAATGTTTTGTATTTTTAGTAGAAATGGGGTTTCACCGTGTTAACCAGGCTGGTCTCGAACTCTTGACCTCAGGTGATCTGCCCGCCTTGGCCTCCCAAATTGTTGGGATTACAGGTGTGAGCCACCACACCCAGCCCGTAACATCATTTTTCAAACCTATCTAAGATTTGCTTCAGTAGAGCTATTGGAAACAAAGCTGCTAAATAAACTAACGCTTTATTTTAGGAATATTTTAACTAAGGTATCTCCTTCAAAATTAATCTCTGTATCCAAATAGGCTTTCTTTGACCAAGTTCTAGCACAGGGTCTTACACATGTTAAATGTCCAGTCAGTAGTAAGTGGATGAATAAATGAACAAAAATAATTTTCTGCACCTATTATTTGTATAATGGTCATCACATATATACATATAGCACTGTGTGTGACTTTGCCACAACTCTTTTTAGCTATTGTAACCTCCCTTTTTTATAGATGAATAAATGAAGTACAGAGTGGTAATAGAATTTTTCATTATACCAGGGATGGAAAATTGATTTTTTTCTTGCAGAATAGAGTCAATCATTGGTGGTAGATACCTGAATTTAGGTAGTAGTTTCTACCTGGATAGCAGATACTGGAGTAGTTAGTTCTACTGAGAAGGCCTAGAAGATGCACCTGTACTCATTGTGAAAAACTGCCATATTGAATTACTCTTGTCTGCTCTGAGTCTGAAATGGAGGACTGGTAGCATTCATGTTTAGGATTTTAAATCTCTACACTACATGTATATGCCCTACAGAGATAGATCACTATAGGTTTGTCTATTTGGCACTTTAGATTCTGTAATGAGTATTCAGCAATCATTTTTCTTCTGTGTGTGTGTGTGTGTGTGTTTGGATCCCTGCATTTTTTAAAAGGCCCCTTAAATTACTTTTATGATTTATTAATTCATTTTAATTGAGTTTCCTTTCATATAGTTAGAACTTTGATTAACTAGTCTTGATAGAGTGGGTCAATGTGATGTTCTGCAGAATGTCCAGCTATTTCAGGTCCCTTTGAAATATGACAGACAATAGGTGAGTGAATAGAGCAATGAGAGAATTCTATAAAATCCATTGTTTTCTCTCCCAAGCAAATTGGAATTTTAATGCTGTTTTTTCTTTCAGGTATAGAAAAGAAAGCATTCATCCACTGGAAGCTGCATATAATTTAAATAAGGCAGTGTTAATGTGCTTTTGCAAAAATACTGCAACTGTCACAGAAGCTATAATTGGGGTTTACTTTATGGTAGCTTAGTGTCATCCCCTAAAATCATAACATCTTTCTGGTTTGGGTAGAGGCTGTACTGGTGATTAGAGGGGGTTCATGATGAGGCCATCACCCCTATATCTTTTACTTTCTTAGGATGCTTGAGGATGGTAATAATCTCTGCTGTTTCTCCTAATATGCTTTCTTCTTCTCCTCTCCCTACTTCCCCTTCCTCTTCTTTTTCTTTTTTTACTATTTCATCTGAAGGAGAGGAGGGAGAGATTTCAGAAGCTCCTACTTGCCCTTCATTGTTACAGTAGCTCCTACATTACAAGTCAAGGAACCAATAAGCAGTAAGGGCTGTTCCTAATACTAAATATGTTGTTTCCAATTATATACTCAGGGACTGAGAAATAACCACAGGGAATAAGGACCCAGGACTCCACTTATTATGTGGCCTTTGTATTTCTCATTTTAACAAGGGGGATATAATGATACTTTGGGTCTCCAAGTATCATTGTCAAATTGAACCTTGTATCCAAGAATCTGAAATTTTTGGTATTCTTCTTTACCCAGTGTAAATTTACTCAAATGAATGGCTATAGATCTCTTTGGGGAAAGATTATATGAATTACTTTATATAGTTCTCTTAGTATTACAAGGTCCTCATCATAAACATCTGGCTGCTTCTTCAGTCATGTTGTGTTTTTTTTTTCCCATCTGAAAATTGGCTAAGATATATAGACTAGGCAAGGGATCCTGACTTTTACATTGAAGTAGCTAACCAAAACTAATTGATGAACTATATCCTTCATTAATTTGTATTGTATAGGTCAGGATGGCTTAACCTTAACACTATGGATTTTGGATGTCTTCTTTGTTGTGGAGTCCTGTCTTGTGCATTGTAAGATTTTTACCCTACTAGATGCCAGCAGTGCCCAGCAATTTTGACCACCAACAATTTCTCCAGACATTGCCAGATGTCCCTTGGGGTGCAAAATTGTCCTGAATGAGAACTAGCAAATATTTTAACAATTAGACTGCTGCCGGTTACCAGGGAGTAGCCATATCCCACCTACTTCGAAGAATATGAACTAACTGAAAATTAACCAGCAACTGATGTAGCTCCCAAATCCCATTTTAGAGACCACTTCCTCAGCTCACTCCTGGCACTAATTTTCTTAAGTCTAGTTCCCTGGGAACAGTCTCCTGGACAAGGATTTGTTTGCAGAATGTTATTGCCTTTGGATTCAATAACTGTGGGGAAGTAAAGGATATAAAACTAGGTGGAAGAAGAAGTTGAACTATGATGTAGTCACAACAGAGGCTTCAGTCAGTTACACAGGGATCCCAGGAGCTGGTATGGCCCTTCCAGTTAGGATGGGCACATGACCTTGAATAAAGTGGCGCTGTAGCTGAGGGCAGTTACAGAAAAGGGGCTCAGTGAAATGCCATCAGCTGCCAAAACTTTAGTTTCTGAGAATTCCTCTGTCCTAGGCATACCTGAGCAGCATGTCACAACATCCACTATAGTCTATTAATCATATAAATAAAAATGTCCAAAGGTATAGATTTCACCTAACTTCACTAGGATATGGTAACATTTCTCTCAACCCCTTCTGCCACCTTTATCACTCAATAATTTGGCTCCAACAAATATAAAACACTGTTTACATATCAAGAAGTATAAGGGACTAAAGATTGTTGGTTTCTGAGAATTTTTGTTGTGTGTCCGTAATCATGCAAATGCTCATTTTTGTTTTTGCCAGTCAGAAAGGAAACATTACATAAAGCTGTATTTTGATGAAAGCTTCATTAATATCTGAAAAATTTTATTTGAAGTTTGAATGGATTTGGGTTGATGACTGTGTGGATGACTGCTTAATAGAGTGCATTACAAAGTCAAAAACATATAACACGTCACTGATGTGATTTCCCAACTTGTCATTATTATATAACCAACATGGCGTAACCAAAAATTATGTAAAGAAATTTAATTGCTTTTTGTAAATAATAATAACAGCCCCAATTTAAATAACTATTTAGAATGATGAATTATGTCTTCATAGCCAAATATTAAACCAACTGTCCTCAGCTAACACTGCTGTACCATCTTAGGAGTTTGAACTTGAAAACTCTGACAATTTATGCATTTTAATAGTTTTCTTCAACTTTGTGGCTATCAGGACATGCTGCTGGTATAACCGGCTTAATATGAATAGTTTTTTTTCTGTTATAAACCACTATTTTCAGAAATGTATCATCCCAGAAAATATTACCATGAGGAAACTTGGCATATCACAATTTTAGCCCAGAAAATTAAGCTTTACCAAATACACACAGACATACAGACACACACACACACACACACACACACACACACACACACACACAGACACACACACCCCTGTATTTGCAAAAGGCAAAAACAATTTTAGTAGTTTTCAAAATAAATGTTGGGACTGACTGCAAGATGGGAGAATGTGAGATCAAACAAATTTTGTTGGTGAAGACACTAAGGAGAGGAAATTTTCTATATAAAATATTTGAAGTCAAACATTTCCTTTTGATTTTCAAAGTAACACGTTTATTACTATCTAAACCTTCAATGTAGCAATAATGATTGTAATTGTAATGAAATACCTATAGGTCATGTTGGCTATTTTTCAGTTTATTTTATTTCAATGTTAAGCTGCCATGAATACAATAATAAATAATTTTATTTATTAAAACTAAATAATGTAAATAACAGCCACCATTTAAAGAAGCATTATTATGTTCACAGCATCTCATGCTCTGTCAATTCATAGAAGTTTTTCTGTTTTGAATTATTTTAATGCTTTATTAAATTCCTGCATTAAAATTCCTATTCTTGATTTCTTTGATTTTTTCTTTTTACATGTACTTTGTCTCATTTTTGTTTTTTCTATTATTTTATTACTATCCATGTTTTATAAACTTAATGTTCTCCATTTTTTCTATTATTTAATATTCTCTAATCTACTTAATATCATCTATTTTAATCTACTTATATTTTCTATTTTCATCTTTCATAGTTTGTTTTTTCAATAATATAGTTGTTTTATATTAAAACAATAATTAATTGATGAATATTAAACACCTGCATGCATTTGTTGCTCAAGCTACTTTTTAAAAAATGGAATTTATTTAACTAGTAAGTGAATAGATATGGTAAATATGCTAAAAACCTCATTTTAAAAATTTGAATAAACAATTTTAGATAATCTTGTCCATCTTTCTACTACATTTCAGTCTGTCATATGTGGCAAATGCCCCTTGTATAATTTTCTTTTGCTTTTTTGTAACTACTCTTGATTGATTCAAGTGTTCATGAAATGTATATATTTCCAGAAGAAATTTGTATTTAGTTATGGTGTATGTCTACACTGATACTCTGCACTGATTTTCCATTGAGTTCCAAGAGTTCATATTAGTATACATATACAGAGGGCTTTTGTCATTTCTAGAGCTTGTTTTTAATCTCTTCTAAAGCTTTTTACTGAAGACTGTTGAAAACCAAGTACAGCACAACTCTCCACTTCTCTTCTGGCTGTCCAAATACTGCTAAACAGTAAGCAGATACCTTCCTTTACTTTTTGATTTAGTAAATTAAAACATGTTGTTGATTGAGTCTTAGATGACATAATAGTACGTTACAAACTTATTTTCATATGGTTACAAATAAATTCTTATTAAACTGCCAAAATTGCCTGTGAATCAACAATGGCACATAGGTATTCTGAAAGAACGGTTTCACTGTCAGCTTTGTTGAGTCAGCCTTCCATTCTAGAGAGGTACCCAGGAAGAGAAATGTCTTTTGATCGCTCTGGAGGACCCAGGTTTCTATGGATATCTGCTATATAACTGATAATAGTTTGTGTTTCTCATTATATTTGATTAAGAAGCAACAAATAGCAGAATGTGGAGAGTTTAACATTACTACAAAATGCACCATGTGCATATTTCAAATGAGACAACAAAAATAGATTCTCTTGGAAAAGCCGATCTCTAATGCCCCCTTAGAAAGCCTAATTTAATTTTGAAAGAAAGTCACACAATTTCCAGATTCAGCCCTCTCATCTGTGTAATGGGGACATTTGATTGGAACATCATAGCAGTTCTTGGGAATACTGGCTATGAAACAGAATATTTCAATATTCATAAAGACCTTATTTACACAAAATAATACTCCTCAAGAAATGAAGTGCATGAAACATAAGCAAATCTGTCCAGAAATTTCTACTATAGATGATGTTATTTTCCTAGGGAAAAAAAGCAGTCCTTTCAGGGTGACTAATAAGCAATCATATCTATCACCATTAGAAGGGTTGATTATATATATAGAAGTCATCCATTATTACTGCTGAGAAATGTGTATGTTACACACACAAGCCTACACACACTGTCATACACCCACACACACTCTAAAGATTTCAGAGAAATCTCCATCAAAATATGCCTTCCATTTAATTTTATGTAAGATTGAAAGATGTGAGTGAAGCACATTACTTATGTTCTGTATAAAAGAATGATTCATTATTATTTTCTTCAACCATAACTCAATAATTGGTGAAGTATTTAATCTTAACCTAAAGAAAACTAGAATAAGAGCCAGGGAGCTTAGCTGGGTAAACTTAGGAAGTCATTTAATCTCTCTTTCAGGTCTGCCTACCTCACAGAGTTGCTTCACAGATGAAACATTGATAGAAAAGTTCTTTGGAAAAGTAAAGTAACATAAATTCTAGATAGTGTTTCTTTTGTTGTTACTCCATGAAAGTGAACCATTAGAAATCTGATGCCAAACGTGGGCATACACTCAGCCATAAAACATAGCCTTTTGAAACATTCACTCTGGATAAAACATCTTTTGTTTTTTCGCTAGTATCATATACTATGCTGCACATTAAACAGGATACACTGAGCTCTGTAACGTAGGATGTTAAATGCTATAAAAATAAATTTTAGACTATTGGCCTGTTTAAGGAGTACATTTCTAACTTCTCCAGACTACATTAAAACACAACACAATTCCTTGTAACTTACAAGTGATTGGTTAATTTTCATATATTCAGTGTGTAAGAAAAGTGTCCCTTCCCATCCCTGCCTCACTGTTGCTTCCAGATCTCTATAGCACTAAACTGTAAGCTAGTCATGGGCAGGAGTTTTTCTTGAATGATTCACCTCCTATACCCAATAACTATAATAATGTTACTTAGCATGTGTTAGCTAAAAGAAAGGTCAATTTTACTTGTCTAAATTTTAGGTGTGAGTTTATTCATTCATTTAGTCATTCATTTAATAAACATAAACCAAGTGCCTATTATGTATCCATTTTGATAACTCTTAGGGTTTTAAAAAAGGAGAAACAGGCAAGCAAATAAGTACTCATAGATATGCTTTAAAATAGCCTTCTACAAAATGTTATGAAAATATAGAAATAAAATAACTTAATTCCATCTGGGGAAGCCAGAAGTCTCTTGAGTAGATGACAAATTGAATCTCGGATAATCAATAAGAATTTTGTTGAAGAAAATAATTGGGTATTAATGGAGGTAATAATATTATTGAGAAACAATTTTTATGGAACCCTGGCATATCTGCATGTTTTATTAGCAAGGCACTGATTGCCTTTCTTTGAGAATATGTTTTCAAGAATGTTTGTCTAGCAAACAGCCATAGAAAGAGAAATAGTATCTCCCTCTAAGGTAAAGGGCATGTATGCCTACAGCCCATTATGAAATTCTGAGGTTCCCCAAGTGCAGCTCCTGCAGTGTGACCCACTGCATGTGCTGGTGTTACCTGGTCCTCCTCTAGTTTCTCATTTTTAAATGGGTTGTCTTTCATACGTGTTGACTATGTGTGATTTGAGAGCCCTCTCTTAGTGATCTTTAGTCTCTTCCTAAGCATTACTATCTCTGTATTGACTTTTTTTTTTCTAATGAGCTTAGATATGCACAAACAATGCCTAGTAGGCAAATCCAACTAAATGTTATACAAGCATGTAGAATTCAATAATTCAAAAATAAGCTAATTATCTCCCCACCAGAACATACCTCTCCCCAGATATTCCCCACTACATGCTGTTCCTTACCTTCTTCTTATATATAATTGGACTGTTTATTACTGGTTCTACTTTGGCATATCCCAGTCCCAGCCCAATGCATGACATATGGACTGTGCTCAATAATTACTTGTAGATCACATTGGATGATTTCTTCTGTCACTTCTGTCACTGGCTTAATTCAGATAGTCTCGAAAGATTAAATAGTAACATTAGATTCAAAAACAATATCAAGTGAACACATATTCTGCTTTGATTGAAACGGCCATAATTGTTAATGATCTGTAATTTAATTTATTCAGATTACTTGTTAATAATGCCAGCTACACACATTGATGCAAAGAAAGGTCTTCAGTTCTTCAACTGTATTTAGGAGGCATATGTTTAGTACCTTAAAAAAATTATGTACCTTTTTTTTTCTTTTTTTGGCAAATATTGTCATTGAGGAAAAGAGAACTCTTCTTCCATGTATGTGCCAAGCTAACTGTTGTTGAAATGCAGTTTCAAGAAACAATCAGTGCTAATAAGACCATATGGCTTAAGATTGCCTAGTTTTGTTTTTGTTTCATTCCTGCCAACTGAAGACTAGAAATAAGAAGAAGGAGGAGTGAGCTTTTCTTATTCACCTTCCCATGTCATACCTTTTATTTATTGTTCAGTTGAAATTATAGACACTTTGTAAATTAGGCATGATTTCATTTTGTCATCCAAATGGAGTCTAAAGCTGAGGAACCCCAGGCCTTCCTCTCATCCCTCCACTCTCTCAAGTTAACTTCCTGCATCACAACCTGCACAGAAAATGCAGAAAAGAAATTTCTTTTTCTTCTAGATTGCTTTTTTTGCTTATTGAATTGACTAATTTCATGGAAATTGTGGAGAGTGGTCTGTAAACATTGTAAAGGGGACCATTTAGATTCTCTTGCTGAGAGCTCAGAATGCTGATAAAACCTGTAACAGCTCTGGGCCCTAAAAATGGCCTTTTAATATTTTTTGTTCCACAGACTTGAATTTGGTTCTGCATTCAAAACAGCCACCTTGCCCATATATGCTGTAATTTTTACAAGGACAGAGTGTGACAATATAAACTGGTTGGCTTGGATTCATCATTCCTGATAAAAGACAAAAACAAGCAAACAAAAACCTCTGAAGTACAGATTCTGTGGTTCCTGGCTGATTCTGTCAACTATCCACTTAAAGAACTTGATGATGGGTTACCCAAACTTAACTTGGCTCAGAGGTACCAAGAGATTATGTTGGTACAGTCTGAAAAGATGGAGTATGCTTCTGACTTTAACTGCAATATACAATTTCAAAGGCTCTTTCATTTTCCCCCTGTTTTAAATAACAGCCTTCTAAATGGGCATATTTAGAAGGCAAATATATCTTCTAAACTAGATCCATAGTACCTAGTGTAGGGGCAGAGGTTTCAGAAACCAGACCATTTACCATCTCAGATTTTAGCAAAAGGTAGAACAAGGGGTTGCTACATTTGGCTGGAGCTAGGCTGCTCCCAGCGGGTTATTGTGGTATAGGTTCCACTAGGGGTGGGTCTGTCTTTCAGGGAGCAACACTTAGGTGGTAACTGTGCTGTGTGACCTAGAGAAAAAGTAAGCAGCACATTGTCTTTTCTAGCCTCAGTTTTCTGGGCCCAATTCCCAAAATCAAATTCATGTTCAAGTTCAAAGTATAGAGGGTGGCATCCTGTATACCTCTTCATGGAAGTAGAAGTAGTCTTTTAACTTAAAGAGGTATTTATTTATTTATTTATTTATTTAGACAGGGTCTTATTGTGTCACCCAGGCTGGAATGCAGTGGCAGAATCACTGCTCACTGCAGCCTTGATCTCTTGGACTCAAGTAATCTTCCCACCTCAGACTCTCAAGTAGAGTAGCTGGGACT
Source organism: Mandrillus leucophaeus (assembly GCF_000951045.1). Lineage (NCBI taxonomy): Eukaryota > Metazoa > Chordata > Mammalia > Primates > Cercopithecidae > Mandrillus > Mandrillus leucophaeus. The sequence continues at coordinate 92,533 of NW_012102288.1, forward strand.
ACAGGATACACCACCACCATGCCTGGCTAATTTTTGTTTTTTTTTGTTTCTTTTTTTTTAAAGAGAGATGAGATTTGACTATATTGCCCAGGCTGGTCTCAAAATCCTGGGCTCAAGCAATCCATATGCCTTGGCCTTCCAAAATGCTGGGATTACAGGCGTGAGCCACTGCGCCCAGCTTAAGATGTAATTAAGAGAAATTAAGATGTAAATATCTATCTATCTATCTATCTATCTATCTATCTATCTATCTATCTATCTAAATCTATCTTTCTATG
>NW_012102288.1:92866-95558 GCF_000951045.1 Mandrillus leucophaeus
TTTTGAGACGGAGTTTCGCACTGTTGCCTGGGCTAGAGTGCAATGGCGCAACCTTCAGTTCACTGCAACCTCTGCCTCCTGGGTTCAAGTGACTCTTCTGCCTCAGTCTCCCAAATAGCTGGGATTATAGGTGCCTGCCACCTTCCCCAGTTAATTTATTGTATTTTTAGTAGAGACAGGGTTACACTATGTTGGCCAGGCTGGTCTCAAACTCCTGACCTCATGATCTGCCCACCTCAGTCTCCCAATGTGCTGGGATTACAGGCATGAGCCACCGTGCCTGGCCAAGATGTAATTTTTAAATGAACTCTAACAGTAGTTAGTTTATCGTCATACACAGACTCACCCAACAGATTTGCTCTTTAGGTCCTGAGTAAATCAATTATTCTTCAATTATATTTTATAAATTAATCTTTTGAATTTTAATCATAACTAGACTAAATATCATTTGGTTATAAGGAAAAAATACTTCATGTTGCCAGTAATATAAATAGTGCATTTTCATATCATTTTATTGATTTCTCACTATTTTAATTCTCTAGGGTAAGAGTATAACAAAGTGCACTTGTTTAACTTTTCAAATAAGCAAGTGTAGCAATCTAAAAGTTATGTTTTCTTGTTCTTACGTTTTGCATTTCAGGAAACATCCCAGTTATCTGGACTCCCTGAGTTTGTTAAAATAGTAGAAGTTGGGCCTAGGGATGGATTGCAGAATGAAAAGGTAGTTTTATATCATTTACTTCAAATGCTGTCTAAATATTAATAGATTTAAGATTGTAAAGATTTACGTGGATTTCACATGTTACACGATTATATATCTTTTCTCAATTGCTACTTGAATGTATAAATTACAAATAATACTCACTTTGACTTAGGAAGTAATTTTCTATTTGTGCTTCGGTAGACCCTATATAATTTACTTATAAAATATTTTTTGTTTTCATAGGTTATAGTTCCTACAGATATAAAAATTGAATTTATCAATCGACTTTCTCAAACTGGCTTGTCTGTAATAGAAGTGACTAGCTTTGTGTCTTCCAGATGGGTACCACAGGTATGTAAACCCACAATTTCTTAATTAGATCCTAATTCAACCTCACCAAAAATTATTTGGTAAATACTGTGATATTAACTTGATATCATTACTAATTTTTCATATTCTTACAAAATATTAGCTTGTGGACTGTTTTATGATTAAATAAAAACCCTTTGATGAAGTCCTAAAAGTTACTTAGAACTTTATACTAATCCTGTGTGAGTATGGTTCAATATAATGAATAGGGGACAAGGTTGTTAAATAGCATTTAGGGGGTCTGCCCTCTCTTTATCATTTTATGGCTGACTTTCTAAATAATCTGAACATCTCCAAATGCATTAGTCATTTTGTCTGTTAGAGGCAAATGATGATAAGTAGCCTGATAGCTTCCTTCTAGAATCCCATATTAAAGAGTGAGAAATGGAGACACATACTCCTTTTACTTTGCTTTTTTTGACACTTGTATTTGCTAGAGGGATACATCATCAAATACATCATTGAAGATAAAGCAGAAAGTCATCTGGAATTTTGCCTTGAAAGATGACAAGATGAGAGAACTTTTTCTAGGGTTTTCAGGCATATGGCAGCAGTCATCACTTCTGAGACTTGACTCTGATCTTTGAAAATCAGCACCAGTAAAACACTCTCTCTTCCTATTCCAGTGTCTGTTCTCAGTCCTTGGATCCCTTAATTTCTCCACAGCACTTGGTTTCACTGACTACTCCTGATATCATTTCCTTGGTTTCCATTATTCTCTATTCTAATGAATCAGTTATTTCCCCAATTGCTCTTTCTCTGTCATCTCTGACATCTTTCATGACCTCTTAGTTGAAGGTTCCCCTAAGATTCTGTTTTCAGTGGTTTTCTCCGCCTATCTTCTTTTCTTTGGCTCTCTTTCCAACACCAACAGTCACAAAATCAAATTTGTTGTCCATCCTGCTTTATGCCAGGAGTGCAACTCTTTCCTTCAAAATCCTGGATTTTAAGAGCTGACTTTGTATCCTGTTACTGTCGTATTCAGTTAGGGATACTGTAACAGAATAGCATAGACTGTGTGACTTAAACAGCAGGAGAATTATTTCTCACAGTTATGGAGGCTGGGAAGTCCAACATTTAGGTGCTGGCAGATCCGATGTCTGGTAAACACCTACTTCCTTATTTGCAGATGGCCATCTTCTCATTCTATCTTCATATGGTGGAGAGCGGAGACAGGGAGCACACCCATGTCTCTCCTTATCATGTTACTAATGCCATTTATGAGGGCTCCACTCCCATCACCTAGTTATCTCCCAAAGACCCTTCCTTTTAATGCCATCACATTACAGGTTAGGATTTCAACATATGAATTTTGAGGAGGTACAAACATTCAGTCCATAACAGTTACTGATGTATGAAATGTCTTCTTCTTCAACATGGCCTATACTTGTGTCTTCTTTTCAGTCCCATTGATATGTTAGTGATCCAGACCCTCATTAAATAATCATTGCAGTAGTCGCTTAAATGGTATTTATAAGCACTGTTTCTCCATTCATTATACTTTCCTTGTAAAATAATCTTCCAGAATTATCAGCTTTCACAGTCCGTCCCTTCCTTCCTTCCTTCCTTCCTTCCTTCCTTCCTTCCTTCCTTCCTTCCTTCCTTCCTTCCTTCCTTCCT
>NW_012102288.1:95664-116846 GCF_000951045.1 Mandrillus leucophaeus
TCCTCCTCCTCCGCCTCCTCCTTCTCCTTCTTTCTTTTCTTTTCTTTTCTTCTTTCTTTCTTTCTTTCTTTCTTTCTTTCTTTCTTTCTTTCTTTCTTTCTTTCTTTCTTTCTTTCACTTCTGGGTTGCAAGTGCAGGTTTGTTACTCAGGTAAACAAACATCTGTCGTGGGATTTTGTTGTACAGATTATTTCATCACTTAGGTCTTAAGCCTAGTATCCTTTAGTTATTTTTCCTTATCCTCTCCTCCTCCCACCTTCAACTCTTCGATAGGCTCCAGTGTGTGTTGTTCCCCTCTATGTGTCCATGTGTCCTCATCATTTACCTCCCACTTGTATGTGAGAACATGCAGTATTTGGTTTTCTGTTCCTGTGTTAGTTAATGTGCTAGATAATATGTTCAATAACGGCCTCCAGCTTCATCCATATCCCTGCAAAGGACATGACCTCATTCTTTTTATGGCTGCACAGTATCCCAAAGTATATATGTACTATGTTATCTTTATACAGTCTCGCATTTACGGGCATTTGGGCTGATTACACATCTTTACTATTGTGAATAGTGCTGCAATTAACATTTACGTGCATGTGTCTTTATGATAGAATTATTTATATTCCTTTGGGTATATACCCAGTGATGGGATTGGTAGGTCAAATGACATTTCTGTCTTTAGGCCAAAAAGTCACATTCTAAATTCTTTAATGAACTTAGAATTGACAAAGCCTGGAAATTTGATTGGGTATTCAAGACTGTCTATTCCCGGCCCATTTTTTTTTCCTTCTTAGCGTTAACTGTATTACTTTGTGGAAGCTACTGCTAAACTAAACTGTTTCTTGTCCTCTATTTACATGTCCTGCCTCTGTCCATACAGCACTTTACCTATACTTGCTTATGCATATCTGTATTTCTGCATTTCTCTGCAGTTGGAACTCAATTAGATAAAAAGGCTTAAAACATTAAAGGCTTTTTAATTGTATTACATTTGAAGTAACAGAAGCCACAATAGGATTAAGAGTAGTAGCAATATGTCACCTTTCACAGAGAGTTACTTTTATTTATCCTCAAAAGAAACTAATTTTCTCTATCCCATTGTCACTGTTTACTCTGTGTGTGTGTGTGTGTGTGTGTGTGTGTGTGTGTATGTGTGTATTTTGTTTTGATTAGCCACTACCTATACCATAAATATTATAAAAGTAGTGATCGTGTATCTTTTATCTTCTGCTTATCACTGTGTACCTATTTCTGAGTACATGGTAAGTAAGTGCTCAATAAATAACTGTAAAATAAAAATAAATCAATCAGTCTGAGAGAACAATGCCATATTACTTTCAATTCTCTGGTATGGGCAACTGATTCTGACTTTGTTCATGTATTTGGTCCTGTATAATGAAGGTCACAAAATTATTTTTTAGGAAAACACTACTAGTTTGACTAGGCTAGTTATATTTCCTTGAAATTGTCAATTTGTAAAATGCTAGCTATTATTTCACTAGCCACCATTAATTTTAAGGGAGTTCTAGACATTTTTATTATATTTATATCTTCATAAAGTTACTTCTGTCTTTAATACAGTCTTTGCTAATTTCACATATTTGATGATTGCTGGAGAGAAACTGAATAGGCTTGTATAACTTTAGAATTAGTGTTAGGAAAGAGAATAGATTTTACTAATACTATTTGATGAATATTGACCAACCAAAGTTATATTTCAGGTACTAAATGTTGTTAGCCCTCTTCAAAATTCTTTTTTGTTTCCCCAGTGGTGTTATAAAGCTGCCTACAAAATAGTCTTTCCTATAGTAATGTTCATGGCCACATTCTAGTATTATGCAAGAGTGGAAATTGATGATAGATTTTTTAAAACTGACTTAGGACATACCCAGTGAAATTTAGAAGGATAAGGTGGAAATCCTTTTCAGAAGGCTATACTTCTTGCATAGCTAGTTAAGAGAAAAGATGGACAGAAGAAAAAAAAAGGCAGTCCCTTTGTGAGAAGTAATTGGAAAATGCCTTCTGACCTCACATTAAGTAGATACATGTGATGGAACTATAAAATGATATGATTTATTCTAGGTTTGTTCCCGAGTTGAATTTAGGGCTTAACCTACTGAAATTTAATGAACTCTTCCTGGGCTCAAAGTATTATTGAATAAGCGACTGAATTCCCCCACATAGCTTTTGAGTACAGCTGTGGTGACAGGAAGTGCTTCTAACACTGTGTCCCTGTTCACATTCTGCCTTGAACTTGAATAAGTGACTTAACCTCTCTAAACCTTGGAAATCCCAGCAGCGATGCCTGCAATACCGGAATGTTGGAGATTTTAAGGCACGTAAATGGTCCCTGAGTGTGAATGCCCACAGTCCAGAGCACTTGACTCCTGACCAGTGCTCACTACTGTTATTTAAGGGAATGCCTGACTAGCAGACAAACTGATGGACAGTTCTTGGGGTTCATACAAGTTCATACAAGGGGTTCATACAAGTTCATACAGGGGGTTCATATGAGCCTTTTCTGATGACTAGCCTTTATTCTGAAGATTGAAGTATGTGTATACTTACAATATTGAGTTGAGCCCAAGTTGAATAATTGAAGATATTTTGCCTTTCAAATACTAAAGACTATGTTATATATTCTACTTTAATACTCATCTAGTTATATACATTCCAATTTTTAAGTGGTTTAAATCAATCACATACTTGTAAAAGATCAATGTGCCTGAATCCAAGACAGAGATGAAATTTATCTTCCAAAGTTGTATCAGTCACTTACTATATAACACATTAAATGTTTGTCAAAGGCAAATATTGAGGATATTCTATTTTTGCAATTTGATTTTAGATTTCAGGAAGCTTGTCTGAGCAGATCATTTTAAAATTTCTCTTTTGAATTTTTATATTACTCTCTTATTTTAGAAAAAAAATTTTGAGGTCAGACTTGTCTAACTTAACATCTGAGATTTTTGACAATAATTTTAGTACACCGGCTTACATATATATTGGTTGAAATAATTTCTACTTTTAAGGACAATGTGTGTGGATCTAAATTGGTATTCTATTAATTCTCTGCATCTTATATTTTTTTCCTCAAACGTAGGTCATGGGAATAGTCCTCTACTTTATGTTTAGATTGCTGCTTGATCACTTATTTCTTTTTTTAGGATTTTAAAGCCTTTTTACAGTTTCCCTCCTACTGTTTTGTTTGGCAAAGCCTTTCTAACTCAAACGGCTAAAATAAGAGTTCCACAGTAGCAGGGTGCCATATAAAACAGGATCCCACACCTATAACCTGAATGGCTAGAGATGATAAAATACCTGTCATTAAAAAATACATGTTCTTTACAACTTATCTGGAAAAAGCTTTCCTTAGAGTGACATGAAATATAAGAACATTTGAAATGAGTCCAGATAGCCCTTCACTCACATGGAATGAACAATAGCAGCAGAAAGAAAACATGTTTATAAAAATAGATGAAGTTTATTGCAACTTTGGAATGTGGCTGTTAGTAGTAAGCTATTTAAACTGTAAATACAATAATCTTTTAAAAAAGTGAACTAGAGTTTCACATTCATCTTCAATTTAGCCATTTGATTGTAAATATTTTATTCACAAGTGACTTAAATGGGTATCACTTATTTAAAAATAAAAATACATTAAGTATACATAACATTATACATTTATGTATGCCATAGGCAAGGGCTTAGTTTAAAAATATTTGCTCCCTCATTAGCTATTTTTTAACTGTTGGAATAGATGGGTCACAAGTCTCAACACCAGGGAATAAAAACAGTTTTTCTTTATAAAAGTGGAAGGAAATGTATGTAAAAGACTAATAATTATTTTCAAGTCACTCTAAAACTCACAAATATGGCCTAAGCACAATATTAGCAAGACAGAACGAGTGAACTTACCCCTGCTCTCCTTTCGGTGTGTGATACAAGGAGCTCTTTATTAGCACTGAAGATACATTCACTGGATTGAAGTTTAAAATTCAGATTTACGTTGATGAGATGCAGGAGGCTATACCTTCTGCTACCGAGTCCTGTCCTGATGTCTCCTCCTAGCTCTTTTCTTTTTGAGGAAGGTGGGTGTGGAGAAGAGTCAAAGAAGGAGGTAATTTTGAGGAGGTGTACGTGAGGGTGCACGAAAGGGCTGAAAGAGAGAGAGTGAGAAAGAAAGGAGGCAGAGAGCCCCCAAATTGCTTGCTTATAAGGCACAGTTCATTCGGAAAAACTTTACATTTGGGGAAGTTTCCAGAGTAAGACTCATCCATTATTGCCCAGATGAGTTGGCCTCCGTCACCTTCCCAAAGAGGTTCCTGGTGAAATTTACCAGGACCACAATTCTTATACCCTGGTGCTATAGGCGTCCTTTACCCAGATAGGTGGAGGAGAGGAGAATGTAGATTGAAAGAGAGAGGGAGACTTAAACCAAATTCTCTCCAAATGAGCCTGACTTAAAATACTCAATTCTGTGCATAGAACACTATTTTCTCCTGCACACTAAGATGCTGGCATGCAGGTCAAAACCATATTATGACCCAGCTCTCACTTAATTGATGATCTACTCAGCAACTGTGGGTCTTCCACATGTTTTTATGACAGAAGTAGATCTATTTAATTATACAGTTATCCTTAGGAATCCACCGATTAAAATCACTGAAAATGTTTATTGGTGAAGTCTTCATATTCTTGTCTTTTCTCCTGAATTCATAGAGCAGGTATGCACACTAGTGTTGCTCCCTTGTAAGAGTGGCCATGGTTCATTTTCTGTTTCTAAATATATAAGGCTCGTTTTGTTTTTCAACTTATATAAACACATTGAATTTCCTATATAACAAATAATTGCTGTTTGTCCAATGTTTGGTCTCAGAGAAGGAATGAAGATACTTAGTTCTTTAGTAAATGATCTCAAATAGTCATTGAAGGTTACATGTAGGTAAAATTGTGCTCTGAGAGCTAGATCCACATAGATAAAATATGTTAGCACTTCAAGAAAATAGAAAACAAGCATACACTATTTGCCACCTCATTTTTTCCCCGTACTTATATGGCATGAACCATAGACTCTGCATTGCTTCAATCAGTCTAACGTGTTTTCACTGACTATGCAGCTTGTGGGAAATATTTCATGTGTTTGTGCAAATGTATATATTCAAATATGTGTAATTGCCACATATCCTTGAATGCTAATAAATTTGTGTTGGTTCTTCTGATTGCCTGCACACCAAATAATCTTAAAATTTAATGGCTTCAAACAGTAACAACATTTGTTTTGCTTATGGTATTTGTGTATGAAGAATTCAGTAATGACTCAATTGAGTATCTCTAGCTAGAGGTTTCTTAGGTACTAAGTGACATAGACAGTGGTCAGAGCCGGAACAGCAAGGGCAGGGGGCTGGGACAGCTGTAGGCTTGCTGTCCACCTCTCTCTTCCTGTGTTCTCAAAGCCTCTCCTTGTAGTCTTCTGCAGGGGCTAGTTTGGACTTTATCACAGCATAGCAGCTTTAACCTAACATAAATGGCTCAGAGCTCCAAAGATGAGTGTCTTAAGGGGTAGGCAAATGTGGTATGGCTTTTATAAGCAAGCCTTGTAAATTTTATAGCATTACTTTTTCATAATCTATTAGTTGAAGTAGTTACAAAGCCTACAGAGTTTCAAAAGGAGGGGACAGACCTCACCTTTATATTGGGTCACAGCATTCTGGAAGAGCAAGTGGGAAGGGAAATATCACTGAGGCCTTATTCTAATCTGCCACTTTTATGTTTTTAAAACTGGCCTAATAATTAACTTAATTATATGTTTTTCTTACTAATAGTTAAATAATAAGTACAGTTGATAGCTAAACAAAAAACTCCCAAATTAAAAAAAATACCTATTTTAGTACTGTCATGGCTACCAATACATACCTCACTCCTATCCACTCCCTTTATAAAATTAATTTGTTTTGCTCTAAATGAGATTATGAGGTGTTGAAAACAGTGAGCATACACAACCACACAAATCACTGTCTTAATGTAGAGTGAAATTATGTCCATGCCTTTCTGAAGCTGTGTTTTTTTATGTCCAGACCTGTTCATCAAAGTCCTAACTCTGTACTGACACCTTTTCAGAGTCTGTTTTAACTTCTATGACATGTCTGGCATACACACATCCTTCAGTTCTGTATGTTAAATTATTTATGAATACCTATTTACTTTTGAAATAATACACACCAGGAGGATCTGTTTTCAGAGTAAAATATCAGTGTACTTTGGAAATGAAAAGTAACAATTAGATTTTTGTTGCTCTTTAGTTTGCACAAATACCCTGAATTATTTTAACTTGCTGTGTTAAATGTTTCTCTAAATTTGCAAACTTTTGTCTTATTGAATGAAAATAATATAATAATAGCACATATTTTGGATACTAAAATAATAATGAATATTTTGAATATTATACTAGACACTCTTTATAATGTAGCAGTATATTTGATTTATGTTCTATACAAGTGTTACTTATGTAGTAGTGGTATTATTTACTCTATCTTTACAAATAGTGATGATATAAATTCCTGAATTCCTGTGGTCACGAGGTGGGGCTGCTAATCAATTTCTGTGTATTTAAGTAGGGATTAACTCAAAATGCAATACTTTAAAGCTGTTCCACTGTACAATTATGTCATTGCTACTGTTACCACATAGGGGAAACAATTGCCCAAAACATATTTGTAAATGTTTAAAACACCCTTTGTCTCACTCAGAAAAGAATATGGAAATGTAAACATTTTTTTCCTTGAGATGGTGGAAGGTTTTTTTTTTTTTTTTTTTTTTTTGAGATGGAGTCTTGCTCTATTGCCCAGGCTAGAGTACGGTAGTGTGATCTCAGCTCACTGCAACCTCCAACTCCCGGGTTTAAACGATTCTTCTGCCTCAGCCTCTCAAGTAGCTGGGATTACAGGCACCCGCCACTGCGACTGGCTAATTTTTGTATTTTTGTTAGAGATGAGGTTTCAACATCTTGGCCAGGCTAGTCTCGAACTTCTGACCTCATAATCTACCCACCTTGGCCTCCCAAAGTGCTGGGATTATAGGCATGAATCACCATGCCCTGCCACTATTATTTTTTCTCTTTGAACTTTTTTAAAGATTAATCTGCAATAAAATAGGTGAAAATATTTGTTGTTAACTTTGTTTGGTATTACCCAGCATTCAACAACTTCGATTCTAGCTGGGATGTAGTTCCACAGCTATATCCTAAGAAAAAGCAAAGCTTATAATGAAAGCAATCATGTCAGCAATTTTATTGTTTAATATTGTTATATTTTCAAGCAGAACATATAATTCAAGTTTTTTTGGTCTTTTTACCCCCACTAGTCTAAAAAATATTATACTGCAAGATTATGCTCAGCATGTACTGCTTTTCATTAGGATGATAATTTCTTCAATTACACTTTGACTAACAAGTTGGGTTTTCTTTGTTCTTAGATTTATAAAAATAACCAAAACATAATATTAAAATAAAATACTCTACTTCAGAGGTCCCCAGCCTTTTTAGCACAAAGGACTGGTTTTGTGGAAGACAATTTTTCCACAAATGGGAAGTGGGGGTTTGTTTCCGGAGGATTCAAGTACATTACATTTACTATATCTTGTTTCTATTATTATTACATTATAATATATAATGAAATAATTATATGACTCACTATAATGTAGAATCAGTAGGCGCCCTGAGCTTGTTTTCCTGCAACTAGACAGTCCGATATGGGGCTGATGAAAGACAGTGACAGATCATCAGGCATTAGATTCTCATGAGTGAACAACCTAGATCCCCTGCATGCAGTTCACAATAGGGTTTCCACTGCTATGAAAATCTAATGCAGCTGCTGATCTGACCGGAGGTGGTGCTCACAGGAGGTAATGCGAGTGATGGGGAGTGGCTATAAATACAGATGAAACTTCACTTTCTCTCCTGCTGCTCACCTTCTGCTGTGTGGCCCCATTCCTAACCAGCCACAGACCAGTACTGGTCTGTGGACTGGGGGTTGGGTACCACTACTTCACCTCATCTTTTATTCAGCTGTATTGAGTTCATCATGTTTGTCAATTTATAAATAAGTTTTTCCATGAGAAAGAGAAAAAAAACCTTTCAAAACTGTTTTGGTCACATTAAAATTTCGCTTTTGTATCTGACTAAAAGTATCTTAAAATTTGGTCTTGTAGAACTATATGCATGCATTGACATTTGAAAGGTCTGTATGTAATTGTTTAAAACCCAAGCAGAGGTCCAGTTGGCTCAGGAAGACTTGATTCTGACTCTTTAGTGGTTTTTTTGTTTGTTTGTTTGTTTGTTTGTTTTGCATTACTCTGATTAGCCTGTTGATAAACAGTTTTGATATTATTTTAGTGCAAACTCATTTCATTGATATGACTCCTAAGCCACTTAACTGCACTCCACTTTGGGAAATGCAGAGTATGCCCTAGGGACTAGACTAGAGGGAATGAAAGTATTTAGTAATACTTATTTCCATCATGCCATAGTACAACTTGCTCACTTGGAGATTTACATCCATTACTCAAAACCTGGTTTAAACTTTAAAGCATTAAGATGTTAAGCATGGTCCGGATAGCCCAGTTTGAATATGTTCTAGGAGTACTTATTTTGAAGAATACATTATCCATGTATCCTTGAGCACTTAAAATGAAACATATCATAGCAGTTATTTTTAAATGATTAAGATAATGAGTTTTAAAGACATATGTTTTGGCTGGTGTTCATAAAGAGTTGTCATTTGAATAAGTTTTAAAAATAAAAATAAAGTGACTTTTCTAATTTTTAGATACACACAGATTGATCTAATATTATCTGATGATTAAATTGCTGGAAAGTTCTCTAGAACTAAGTTCTATGTAGTAAACATAGAGACTTAGAAAGATAAACATGAATGCCAAAAGTAATATTGTATCCCGAATATCACATTAGACAATGGATTTTACATGTCAAAACCTACACATTAGCGAAACGTATATATGCAAATGTTTCACTTGTTTTACATTTGATAAAAGAAAAAGAATATACTTTTTTATTTAGTGTATGCTTGTAAATCAAAACCATATTTCATAAAATATTTGATTTTATTTTGCTTTTAAAAATTTTATCCAAACTTATCTTGAACATTTGACCTATCAAATCAACACTGATCGGAATTATAATTTTTAGAATAGTAGAATATTTTGTAACATCTATGAATATTGGGTATTTTCTTTGTTAATATATAAGATATATTTTGAAGAATGCTATTTATTTTATAAATGTCTTGGACAAATTTAAATTTGTCATTGCAAAAGCTTATAGGTTATAATTAAGAACTTTGAAATATCAACTTGTTGAAGCAAATTCATGCTAATAACCTTATAGCACTAATACTACTTACTTCAGACCTTCTTATACTGCTATAATGTGTAATCTATTTATAAATTTAACACTATTATTAGTCAAGGTGGATGCATCTTATCTTATACTGAATTCTGCTCATAATACATAGTAAGAAATACATTTCTGAGTAGCCCAAATATAGTCATCCGTGCCCCCCGCCGACCCCCCTCCAGATCCTCCAGATTTCAGGTTTCCTGAGGTTTTTATCACTTTTTCTGTCTGTTTAACCCGTGCTTTCTGGTGGAGCAATACAAAATCTGAGACCTGACTCTTACTCATTTGTGATATGATTTGGCAAAGCATTTTCATCTCTCTATGCCTTGGATTGTTTCCATTTATTCACCCATTTATTGCTTTTATTATGTCTCTATTCAAAACTGCATTGAGTTCTTTGTTGGACCCAAATGTTGAATAATAAGTAGTTGCTATCGATAACCATAATATATATCTAATAAGGTAAGTGTAAAGTTAAAATAGATAATTGGAACAAAATTAATAAAAAAAATTCAAACTCATATAAATGGTGTTTTAAAATCAAGTGAATATCTGTAAATGAGTTATAAAACAGAACTTAGTAACCAGGGTATGTTAAACAGTTTGTCATCAAGTACTCTGGCCAGTGTTTTTAAAGTTCTGTCTTATATCAAAACAGAGATCTCCGGATCCATATGATGGCCAAACCACAAATTTGCAGTGATGGCATTGCTTGTTGCGGTAATAAGACCCTTTTCTCCGTGGCCAGTGTCTTATTACTTATTGCCAGTGTCTTATTACCAGTGAGTTAGTCTCCTTCCAACAATCCAGGCCTACCCTCCACTCTGGGCAAGTTGGGTTACAGAAAGAAGTGTAAGTATAGAAGGGAAACTTCGTTTACAGTCTGTATACAGTAACTACAATTAGATATAGTATTTCAAAAATCACTTCTGCTTTCATGCATGGGAAATAACAACTTTGACAGTGTTATTATCAAACATAAAGACATGATATATGAGAGGCAGCACAGTTGAGTGGAAAGAAAATTATACTGGGAGCTTTGAGACTTCTTGCCCTACTTCAGAATGATGTTGGGAACATGATTGTTTTGACATGGGACGACCAGGAGGGTGGTCACAAAAGGCATTGACCTGAACAAAGAATAACTAATCCATATTTATTATGTTTATCTTAGGAAACTAGGAAATGCTATTGAATAAAATGACTTTTGTTTCTTTATCCGGAATATTGGTCCCCCAGTTTATAACTCACAGATCCATTTGGGTAGCTTGGGTCTATTTTATTAATTTAAGAAATGAATACTTGTAGACATTAGTGGATCATGACTCAAATGTCTTGCCTGCATTTACAGTAGAAGAGTGTTGGCCATATGCTTCTTATTTTGGTCACTCTTGATACATGCAGGCATTTCATCCAATAGAGGGCAGTACAGAGGTCCTTAGTACACAAAGGTAATGCTGAATAAAGAAGTACAGGAAATTATACACAAGACCAAATTAGTTTCAAGGCTTCTGGACTTAAGAAGTTTTGTGAATATGGTGTCAGTCTATTTTAGCTTTGGCAGCCAAGACAGGGTATTGGGTAGAAAAAAAAAAAAAAACTGGATGTTCAATTTTCCAGAGATTTCCTGTGTTTATTATTGTAAGACTGTGATTTATTAAAACTGTCTTACTTCTTCAAGCAGACCAAGATTTCCTCTGTGCTACTGAGGCTAAGATATATGGGGTTTGTACAAGGAGTCTGTGAATGAGACTCGGTTACTGTACCCAGGCTACAGTGCTATTCATAGCTGGCTAGAGCGTTTTCACCCAGGGTTGTCAGGAAGAGCTCTAGTCTCATTTTTTCTCATTACTGAATTTACGAATGTATTGCCTTTAAGAGGAGTTACTGCTCAAATTGAGTTTTGAGTTATAGGGTCTGAAACCACATTATTTACATTTTTATAGTAATCGATGGCATGTGTTGAAGAAATTGCATGCTCTATGTTTCTTTCCTGTTGTATGCCTGCATGCAGAAAGTAATACCATCACTTATGTCTAATCCAGCTACTGGAGATTGTAGACAAATAGCTTCTGATATTATCCACTCATTTTGAAGAGAAATGAATATTGTCCTGGGTAATAGAGCTGGCGGTAGGGCAAAGAAAGCAAAGAATCCTTCAGAAATATTTTTAAAAAATTATTTAGCAATCTATATTACAGAGAAGGAAAAATGGGGGCTTATAAGTCCATGAGTTTAAGTCTGTTTCCCAGCAAAATTTAGGATAGTTGATTAAACAGAGCATTTATGAACATGGGATGTACTTGGAAATCTTATGGATGTACCAATAATAAGACATACCAAACTGACCTCACTTGTTTGCTGATAGTATTTCTGGAGTATTTCAAAAATATCCTTGACTATCTTGTCGATATTGCTCTGAGCAAGATATGAAATTTTACCAAAACTGGTATTTTCCAAATGTTAGTATTTATCAGTGAAACTTTTTTTTTGTCATGGGTAAAACTTTGTGTAGAACTTCAATATATGATATAGACAAGAAAGTTACCATAAAAGATTTGTTGAGGTCCCTTCCAGACTGTAGGAGAGGTCTTATCAATGTGATCATCCGTTATAAGTTTTATGAAAGGTTCAATCGTTATTTTTGTGTTCTTTTTCTTAAGGAGGCTCCCTCCTAAATTGTAGTCACTTTAGGTTCAAGGCCACAAAATTGGGATTCATCTCTGAATAAAAATATAATTAGTCTTCCTTTATTGAAGTAGGGTCAGAAGGCCTAGAATGTGCTAATTTGGCCCTCTTCAAGCCAACCTTTTTGATCCCCAAACTTGTTGATTTCTAACATCTCCTGAGAAGTTTTGGTAATTATAGATTCCTGGATCTGGCAGGAGAACAGATTCAGAATCTGTACCAATATGACCAAGAAATCTGTATTTTTAAAAAGTACCTCAAATAATGCTGTTGACAGATTCAATTTGAGAGATATTGGGCTAGATGATAAAATATGCTGCAAAACTGTTCAGCCTGAAGGTAAGTTCTCTCTAGGAGCTCTGCCTTTGATATTCTGATACACGCAATCTTTAGCAGTGACTAAGATGAAGATATAGAAGATAGAAGATATGGACGATATAGAAGATAGAATATATGAAAGATATGTTTATCAAGGAGGTGTAGAGAACATGCTTTGCAGTCAGATAGACTTGGGTCCCTGCCCGGCTTTTGCACTCACTAACTGGGTGATCTTTGTTTCTAATATCATGATGTAGTTCTGTTGATGTTAGACTTCAATAAGGTTGGGAATCAACAAGGTTGGCTTGAGGGAGGCCAAACCAGTGAACTCTAGGCCCTCTGCTCCTCCTTCAATAAGGAAAGCCTAATTTTATTTTTATTCAGAGGTGAATCTGCATTTTATGGGCCTGAAGTGATTGCAATTTGGAAAGGAGTCTCTTATTAGGTTGTTAAAAATGTATAAAAGGATACCACATAAAGAATTAAATACCTATAGGTTTAACATGTAACTCAGCATAAAGTAAATGTGATTTTACCATTATTACCATCATTATTAACAATAAAATTTTAGAAGAATTAGTGAGAAAAAATCACAATTCAAAGTGGATTGAATTAAACGTGAATTTGAATTAGAATAAAGGGCTAACACAAAGGAAGAGAAATGTCAGTTCAATTCAACAATCATTTATTAAATCTTATTTCATGCAAAGTATTTAAAGAGCTAATGATTTAATAATGGAAAGTGATGCATGAATCAAAATTTATACAGAATATGATAAGAGCAATGATAGATATATACAAAGCAAGTTAGGAAATATAGAGACATCTAAGTCAAGTTGGTTATTGAGAATGTCATGTAAGAGAAATTTTTGAGTTGAATATTGGAAAAATGAAATCAATTAACTGAATAAAAAAGGGAAAATGATTTTTAGGTGGAAGGAATAATGCAAAGGATCAGAGACATGAAATAGCAGGCATAATGCTGCAAATATTTTGCTATCATCCAAGGCAAGCTGGGAGCACTTCAATAAGAGTGAGGTGAGCTGTTAAGAAAAAATAGGGGTCTGGAGTCCTCAAGACCTTCAAGGCCTTAGCTGAAAATTATTCTGGAATCTCAGTAGTGAGGAGACAATAACAGAGTTCCAACTGGGGTAAGGATAACCTTAATATAAGGCTTTCCTTGGTTGTATATTGGTCATGGATGTCAGATCCAAGGCGACATCCATTTCTCAGAGCCCAATAAGTTGGGATAAGTGTGACCTGACCACAGTACTCTGGACC
This sequence comes from Mandrillus leucophaeus, assembly GCF_000951045.1. NCBI lineage: Eukaryota > Metazoa > Chordata > Mammalia > Primates > Cercopithecidae > Mandrillus > Mandrillus leucophaeus. Next base: position 109,358 of record NW_012102288.1, read on the forward strand.
ATAATAATGCTCATTGCAAAGCACAGCAAAAAATCTGTTTTGTAGGGTCTCTGTGGGTTACACAGGAATCTACTCCAAAACTTCTACTCCTTAACCCAGGGAAGAGTTGCAGACTTTTCTAAACTGTGCATATAAAGCACTGGAGGAAATTACTGAATGTGCAGATTTCCAGTTTACAGTCTCAGAGATTTTTGGTTCACTGGGGCCAGTATGGAATATAGAAATAAGCATTTAAAAAGTCGTTCCAGATCATTCTGACTAGGCAGTCCTCAGGCCAGTGTTTGGAAGCACAGCCCTAAGCACACTGGACCCTTCAGTAAATGCCGTATACTGAGTCAGTTCCACTAGGTGGAAATGGGTTTTCTAAGAGATTTCCAGCTTTGAGTCTCAGTAACTCTGGCTTAGCTAACAAGATAAAGGACCTTAATTATTTCAGTTAGGTGTAATTAAAATAAAATTTGGAGCCCCATGCTATCCTTTCATATATGAAGGCATGCTCAAAATGTCAAAATAATTAAGTCATTGCAATCTTCACTCATGCTTCATTTGGAATGTTTGGAGGGAACTAATTTCATATCCTACCATAGGACTTTAAAAATCCCCCTTTTCAAATATTTTATACCCTACCTCTGTTTTGGAGCCTAAACATTTAGAGGATCTCTAAATGATCCTTTTTTTCATTATGCCTCTGAGGCCCTCTAGAATCCTTTAGTTTTCTGATTCCATATACCAGTGGGTGTCGCATGGACCAGCAAAGACCAAGTCTGTGGATTGAAGTAAGGGAAAGACTTATGCTAACAGTGGCAGAGCTGTCTTTGAATGATGATGAGGTCATGAAAGTTGCTGGGGTTAGGAGGAGCCTTTAAATACTGTTCCTCAATTCTTACTCTGATCATTTTTTGTACTTCTATAACAGATAATAATTACTATTACTATTACTATTAATAGTAGTGTAATTAATATGAATTGCGCTACTCAAAAACCCATCCTATTATAGTTTATTCCTCTTTTCCTCTTTTTGGTTATTTTACTGCCTCTGAAAGTGCTGTAAAGTTTAGCCTTGTTGCATCTGTCTAGGTCCCTCATCACAAACACCGGAACCAGGAAATATGAAATTGTCCAAGGGACAATCATTAGATATGTCTCAGGTTCTTTTGTCTTCAGGGATCGTGTTTCTGGCAAAATGCAAAGTTTGAGCTAGTCTCTGGGGTCATTCAGTTTTGAGAGTAATTTACTACTCTCTATGCCCCATTACTCCAAATGAGGCAACTGCTTGTGCTCTTGCTCATTGATATGTCTGGATGGTTCAGGGCCACCTGTCTCTGGGGGAGATCTGGAAATCACTAGGAGACATGGCCAGCCACTCGTAGGGAACTTTAGATGCTGACTACATCAATTTGGAAGACCCTCTTTAAAAAAAACAAAGACTATAAATGCCAAATACAACATTATATAGGAAAATAAATATTAATTTTAAATGAGAAAAAAGAACTTATGAAATAAGAAAATTTTTAAAGTTAACACATATTACAAATATCTCAAAACTAAGAAAAATAAAATTTATTTTAAAAATTTAAGTGAGCATCTGAGGTTATTTCATAATACTCTTTTTCTCTTATTTTTTGACTATACATTCTTGGTTCACCTCTTTCTAAGGTCGACACTGTGATGTTTTCTATGGAGAATATAGACAGATAATTCAGTCTTTTCTCTAGCACTGTCAATAAAACTTTTATTTATAGATTAGAAAAATGTCTTTCAGTTTAATATTTCATTATTGGTAATGTTGTCTTAAGATGTATCGAATACTTTGTTATATGTAACTATACGCAGATATAGTCTTTATTTTAGAAGAATTACTCCAGTTTTATATACTTCACATGGAGGATTTTTCATATATTCTATTTTTGTAAATTTTATGCAATTAAAAATAGAAACATATGCACAGTATAATTGTTATATAGAATATATTTTTGATAGGTGAAAATTTCCATTTGATTTCACATTGATGAAAACAGATTTACTTCCTTACAACAGTATGTATGTAATATTTGGAAGAATTTTGCACAAACTAGCCTCTAACTGTATACATTTCGAATTTTGTTTCTCTTAAGTATTTACATACTTCTGGTGCCAGTTAGTGTAGGACATTAACATGGTGAATATGCACTCTTGTTCAACTCTACAGTGAGTTTTAATATGAGGTAAAATTGTGTACTATATCTTATATGATATACTGGATTTTATATATTTTCAGTGTATGAGAATATTTACACCATCATTCTGAAAGAGTGCAGCAATTGTGAGCTCTTCCAACTGACAGAGTCTGGCCTGGATTTATACATAAAAAATATAATATAGGAACCTAAGGAATTAAATGGTATTCCAATCGCCATGTGTTACTTGAAGACCATTGCAGGAGAACGGCTCTATATATCCCAGCAATACTCTGCGTAATTCCCCTTTTTTCTTCTCATCACACACCATTTCACTGCTATAGAGCAGTCAAAGCATCTTGCCAGTAAAGCCTACCTTTCAAATCCCAGGCTGTCCTTCCCCAACACCATGACTATTTAGATTATTTAGATTTTCTGGCTATACCTTCCTTGTTTTCCTAGGACTTCTCAACTAGCTTCTTACCTAGTATACTATTACAAAGCGTAAAATCTGTCTTGTTAGAGAGCAAGGTAGGGAAACAATTTGAGCCCTTTAGCAGATAGGTGGAGTGGAGACAGAGACAATGGCTGAGGCTCACTCACTGATGATGCTTGACTCAGTCATATCAACTTGACCAGGCCAGGGAAAAGGGTACAAAATGTAGAGTCCTATATTTAGGTTACAAGATCTAGTTGTAAGAGAGATGGTCAAGTTATATAATTTTGTAGATATCATTACTGTAAAGATAGAGTATCTTTGCATTTTTTTCTCACATGAATTTCAGAACCTCCTCTGAACTCTTCTGTCACTTAACAACAGGGCTAACTTAAACTTTTAATATTTCCCACCCCATCACACAGTTAAATTTTCTCACTTTCAGCAGAGCTACAAAAGCACATTGAATAATTTCTATGGTAATACAGAACCACCCAAAACATTCTCCTCTTCTGTAGTTTGCAAACTTGTAGTGGACTAATCTCTCATTACATTAAAATAGTAAACGTAGAAGCAACATGTATCATAAATGGGTATGAGAGAATTACATATAAAAAGTGTATTGCAAATGCAGCTCTGGAATTTAGAGACCTGTACATGGAGTAGCTTTGTAATTGCATTTGTTCAGGGCTGGTGCAGTGGGGAGTTAATCGCTGATTAAAATATAAATGAATAGGAGTCAATTCTTGTCAAAAATTGAATAGGAACTCTCAGTTCCTTATGTATTTCATCTAAAGTAAATATTTATTTCACTTTATTGAACATCCCATATTGCATGTTATCAGTTGGAACTGAGTAAAATTTACTCAGTGAAAGTTCTATTTTCTCTGTCATTTTGAAGAGAAGTAAAGGGTGATAGGTATTTTTATCTTTAATTTTGTGGGACTTGAAAATGAAAGAATTGTATACTTGGAAAAATGTTAAAAATTAATTCCTATAAAACATTTCATCGTATAAATTTTTGGACTATTTTAATAAATAGTATGCTTTAAGTTTAGGGTTATTAAATGTTTTTCTTTTGCAATACACTAAAAAGTAATAATTTACCATACAAATATATGAGTATATATAAATAATTTTGCTCTATAAGTAGTTTTCAATAGTTTCAAATGCTATGAATAATTTTACTCTTATAAAACAGGCCCCTGAGTTATTTACATTTGGCCTAGATAAGGTGCGGCTTAAATATTTGTCATAATCATACCTTGGTTTGTTAAGAAATATGCTTCTTATCAGTGCTGCATAGAATTTCAGATCACATGATAGTTGATTATTTTGTATTTTGGTATATATTTATATATAATATGTACAGATGCATGCACATACAAACACATATGTCTTCTCTCACTAGCCTATATGTTCTATCCATGTAAGGACTGCATCTGCTTCATTTTTCTATGCCATGATGTTAGATATGTAGTAACTGTATAAATATTAAAATGGAGCAGTATTCAAATATTGAGATGAATTTTAAAAATCAATTATGAGGTCTCATATTTTAAAAATTGGTGAACTTTTGTATACCCCCAATTGTAAGTTAGAGGCATACCTTAGAGAGATTGTGGGTTCACTTCCAGACCACTACAAAAAAACAAATATTGCAACATAGCTAGTCATACAAATTTTTAAGCTTCTCAATGAATATAAAAGTTATGCTTGTAAAATGTGGTAGTCTATTAGGTGTACAATAGCATTACATCTAAATAAATAATGTACACACCTTAATTAAAAATACTTTATTATTAAAAAGTTGCTAACAATCATCTGAGCCTTCAGCAAGTCATAATCTTTTTGCTGGTGGAGAATCTTGCTTTTCTGTTGGTGACTGCTGACTGATTGGGGTGGTAGTGGCAGTTTCTTAAAGTAATACATGTTTGCTGTATCAATCGATTCTTTCTTTCATGAAGAATTTATCTCTAGCACGTGATGCTGTTTGATAGTATTTTACTCTGTATAGAACTTCTTTCAAAATTAGTCAGTCCTCTTAAATCCTGCTGTTTCTTTCACAACTAAGTTTATGTAATATTTAAACCCTTTATGTTCACAGCATCTTCACCAGGAGGAGATTTTATCTCAAGAAACCATTTTCTTTGCTTATCCCTTAGAAGCAGCTCCTCATTTGTTCAGGTTTGATCATGAGATTGCAGCTGTTCAGTTACATTTTTAGGTTGTACTTCTAATTCTAGTTCTCTTGCTATTTCTACCACATCTGCAATTATATCCTCTACTGAAGTCTTGACCCCCTCAAAGTCATCCATGAAGATTGGAATAAACTTCCAAACTCCTGTTAATGTTGCTGTTTTAACCTCCTCTCATGAATCATAAATGTTCTTAATGGCATGTACAATGGTGAAATTTAACAGAAGGTTTTCTATCTACTTTGCCCACATCCATTAGAGGAATCACTGTCTATGGTAGCTCTAGTCTTACAAAATGTATTTCTTAAATAAGAAGTCATGAAAGTAAATATCCTCCTTGATCCATGGGCAGCAAAATGGATGTTGTGTAGGACATGAAAGCAACATAAATCTTGTACCTCTCTATCAGAGCTCTTGGGTGACTAGGTGCATTGCCAACGAGCAGTAATATTTTGAAAGAATCCTTTTTCCTGACCAGTAGTTCTCAACAGTGGACTTAAAATGTTCAGTAAATCATACTATACACAAATGTGCTGTCCTCTAGATTTTGTCTATTTCTAGAGTATAGGCAGAGTAGATTCAGCATCATTCTTAAGATTCTTAGAAGTTTTGGAATGGTCAGTGAGCATTGGCTTCAGCTTAAAGACATCACCTGCATTAATCCTTGACAAGAGAGTTAGCCTATCCTGATAAGCTTTGAAGCTAGCCGTTGACTTCTGTCTAGCTATGACAGAACAACATCTTCTAATAGAACATCTTCTAATAGAAGAAGATGCCATGTTTTGTCTGCATCGAAAATCTGTTGTTTGGTGTAGCTACCTTAATTAATAATCTTATCTAGACCTTCTGAATAACTTGCTGCAGCTACTTCAACAGCAATTGCTGCTTCACTTTGCCCTTTTATATTATGGAGATTGCCTCTTTCTTTAAACTTCTGTGCTAGCTTCAAACTTTTTTTTCTGCAGCTTCCCCACCAGTCTCAGCCTTTATAATATTGAAGAGCGTCAGGCCTTTCCCTGGATTAGGCTTTGGCTTAGGGGAATGTTGTGACGGGTTTGATCTTCTGCACTCAAACTTTCTCCATTTCAGCAATAAGGCTGTTTCACTTATTATCTGTGTGTAAACCGGAATAGCACTTTTAATTCTCTTCTGACTTTTTCTTTGCATTTAAAATTTTTCTCACTGTTTGGCATAAGAGGCCTGGTTTTTCACCTATCTGGGCTTTCAACATTCCTTTCTCACTCCACTTAATCATTTTAGCTTTTGATTTAAAGTGAGAGATATGTGAGTCTTCCTTTCACTTGAACATTACAGGCCATTTTAAGGTTAATAGGCTTAATTTCAATATTGTTGTGTCTCAGGGAATGGGGAGTCCTGAGGAGAGGGAGAGAGGTGGGGAATGCCCAGTTGATAGATCAGTTGAACACACACAGCCTTTACTTATTAAATTTGTCATCTTATATAGGTGTAGTTCATGGTGCCACAAACTAATGACAATAGTGACATCAAAGATCAGTGATCACAGATCACCATAACAGATATAATAATGATGAACAAGTTTTAAATATTGTGAGACTTACCAAAATGTGACACAGAGATACCAAGTGAGCACATTCTGTTGGAAAAATGATGCCAATAGAACTTGATCATCTCAGAGCTCCCACAAGCCTTCAATTTGTAAAAAACACAGTACCTATGAAATACAATAAAGCAAAGCTGAATAAAGCTAGGTCTGCTGTAGCCTATTTACAAAAAACAGTTGAAATTTCCAACATGATTCTCTTTCAGAAGTTTTTGAGAAACTGTTTCGTTGTTTATCACTGCATTTTCATATGCATTATCTTGAAATTTCACTAATCTCAGGGAATTTGAGTGAGCTGAGGACACTAACAACACTTAAACTGTATTTCAGCCATTGCCATTGTCTGGAGAACATATTGAAAGCCTGAATATTTAGAACACATTATAGTATTCAGGTAATTACAACATGGTAGGATGTCTAAATGTATATAGCATGAACTATCTTAGCTTAATTACATCATGATAGAGTTAGTAGCAAATAAAATCTCTAAGCTTGTTAGGCTATAATTCTCATGATACTTTGCATATCTTAAAAACTCTTGCAAAGTGTTACACAAACATTGTGATGATTTGGATCTATATAAAAATGTGCATGCTTAAAACAATTCTTAACCATGGTAGGACTACTTTTTTTTGGGGGGGGTAGAGATATATAGATATTGCCATTTCCAGACTGTGTGCTGATGATGGCAAAACTTGTTACTAACCAAATCATGAGGATTTTTATCACCTTAAATTTGAAAAATCACTGCAAAATCTGAAAAATATTTGTTAAATAAAACCAGATGTAGAAGAGTTTTTTTGAAATGTCAAAACAGTAATGTAAATGAATTGTTAGTTTCATTGTTTAAATTATAGTTAAACTTTAGACATTAAAACAACATTAAGATTGAAATATAACATAAACTCCCCAAGAGAAAAAAAAATTAAAGCAAGGACTTTGTACCTTTAATTGGAACCTGCCCTTTTTTATTCATTGTAATAAAATGATATTCTATCAGGATTTCCTAAAACTCTTTACTTACTTGCCTTTACTGACTAAATTAAGACAGATATGTTCTTCCATTTGTTTGCGTCCTCTTTTATTTCACTGAGCAGTGGTTTGTAGTTCTCCTTGA
>NW_012102288.1:118676-119976 GCF_000951045.1 Mandrillus leucophaeus
TATCAAAATTTAGTTTTCATGATCTGGGAATTTCATTATCATCTCTGTTCATTTTCCTTTTTTTCTTTATTTCTTTTATTTATTTATTATACTTTAAGTTCTGGGGTACATGTGCAGAATGTGCAGGTTTGTTACATAGGTATACAAGTGCCATGGTGGTTTGCTGCACCCATCAACCCGTCATCCACATTAGGTATTTCTCTTAATGCTATCCTTCCCTGCAACCTCCACCCTCTGACAGGCCCCAGTGTGTGATGTTCCCTTCCCTGTGTCCATGTGTTCTCATTGTTTAGCTCCCACTTATGAGTTAGAACATGCAGTATTTGGTTTTCTTGATCTATTGATTGAAACATCTATTAAAAAAAATTGTTTGCTTCATTATATAAGCTTCCTTACACTGTCTCAAGATTTTTGTTAAATTATGTGCCAGATGAATTAAATATAGACCAACATTACCTATATTTATTGTAGATTAAAATTTGTTTATTTGCCCATTATTGTACTTTATGATACACTTCCAATCTCCATCCAAATCTGTATTTGGTTAGGAACATGCTCTTTATTAACTTTTGTTATCATGAAAATACATATGTCTCTAATAAATATTTATACATACTATGTTTACTTAGGCTTAAGCATTGATAATTTGATTAATGTTATTCTTTAGTTGTTTTACATTTTATTACAATTTCCTAAAACTTTGCTTTTCTTTCTGCTTATTATTAGGAAGAAGTTTGCTTATTTTCTTTTTGTAATGTGTGTGTGCATGCACGTTAGTGTATGCATGTTAGAAAAACAGAAACGGAGAGAGCTTACACTCTAAACAGCATCAAGCACAAAAGCTAAATTCATGGATATGCAATCAAGAACTCTGTTTAAATATGTACAAACTATTGACAAAGGAAGGCTATAAAATGGTGAGAATTACAATTTTGAGTAAAGTGCTCCTCTGTGTTATTAGCCAGTGTGTCCTCTTCATTTTTCTTTAGTTCTATTCCCAGTACCATTTTTTTCTACCACAGAACTTGTCACAAGCTGGATTCTCACAATTACCTGAGAGTTGGCCTCTCTTCTATCTAGACTATCCTGTGCACCTCCCCCAAATTAATTGTTCTATAATACTACAATTTTTTTTATACTTTAAGTTCTAGGGTACATGTGCACAACGTGCAGGTTTATTACATATGTATACATGTGCCATGTTGGTGTGCTGCACCCATTAACTCGTCATTTACATTAGGTATATCTCCTAATGCTATCCCTCCCCTCTCCCCGTCCCCACGACAGACCCCAGTGTGTG